>NC_088406.1:59779221-59794221 GCF_034236695.1 Oncorhynchus nerka
AGACAGACAGACAGAGAGTAGAGAGGTATAGACAGTCTGTCTGTCCGTCTCGTCTGTCTGTCTGTATGTCTGTCTGTCTGTCTGTCTGTCTGTCTGTCTGTCTGTCTGTCTGTTCAATTCAATTCTAGGGGCTTTATTGGCATGGGGAACATGTGTTAACATTGCCAAAGCAAGTGAGGTAGATAATATACAAAAGTGAAATAAACAATAAAAATTAACTGTGAACATTACACATACAGAAGTTTCAAAACAATAAAGACATTAAATGTCACATTATGTATATATACAGTGTTGTACAAATGGTTAAAGTACACAAGGGAAAATAAATAAGCATAAATATTGTATTTACAGTGGTGTTTGTTCTTCACTGGTTGCCCTTTTCTTGTGGCAACAGGTCACAAATCTTGCTGCTGTGATGGCACACTGTGGGATTTCACCCAATAGATATGGGAGTTTATCAAAATTGGGTTTGTTTTCAAATTCTTTGTGGATCTGTGTTAATCTGAGGTTAATCTGAATATGTCTCTAATATGGTCATACATTGGGCAGGAGGTTAGGAAGTGCAGCTCAGTTTCCACCTCATTTTGTGGGCAGTATGCACATAGCCTGTCTTCTCTTGAGAGCCATGTCTGCCCACGGCGGCCTTTCTCAATAGCAAGGCTATGCTCACGGAGTCATCTCGCTCTCCTCGCTGTCTGTCTGTCTGTCTGTCTGTCTGTCTCTGTCTGTCTATCTCTCCTCTCTGTCTATCTATCTCTCTCTCTCTGTCTGTCTGTCTGTCTCTCCTCTCTGTCTCCTCTCTGTCTGTCTATCTATCTCTCTTTCTCCTCTGTCTGTCTATCTATCTCTCTCTCTCTCTCTCCTCTCCGTTTGTCTATCTATCTCTCTCCTCTCTGTCTGTCTATCTCTCTCTCTCTGTCTGTCTGTCTATCTCTCTCTCTCTCTCCTCTCTGTCTGTCTATCTCTCTCTCTGTCTTTCTGTCTATCTCTGTCTGTCTGTCTGTCTGTCTATCTCTCTCTCTCTCTCTCTCTCTGTCTATCTATCTCTCTCCTCTCTGTCTATCTATCTCTCTCTCTCCTCTCTGTCTATCTCTCTCTCTCTCTCTCTCCTCTCTGTCTATCTCTCTCTCCTCTCTGTCTGTCCGTCTGTCTATCTCTCTCTCCTCTCTGTCTGTCTGTCTGTGTCTGTCTGTTTCTCCTCTCTGTCTGTTTCTCCTCTGTCTTTCTATCTCTCTCTCTCTCCTCTCTGTGTATCTCTCTCTCCTCTCTGTCTGTCCGTCTGTCTATCTCTCTCTCCTCTCTGTCTATCTATCTATCTCCTTTCTGTCTGTCTGTCTGTCTGTTATCTCTCTCCTCTGTCTATCAATCAATCTATCTCTCTCTCTCCTTTCTATCTATCTCTCTCTCCTCTCTGTCTATCTCTCTCTCCTCTGTGTCTGTCTGTTTCTCCTCTCTGTCTGTCTCTCTCTCTCCTTTCTGTCTGTCTGTTTCTCCTCTCTGTATGTTTCTCCTCTGTCTGTCTATCTATCTATCTCTCTCCTCTCTGTCTATCTCTCTCTCCTCTCTATCTATCTCTCTCTCCTCTCTGTCTATCTCTCTCTCCTCTGTGTCTGTCTGTTTCTCCTCTCTGTCTATCTCTCTCTCTCCTCTGTGTCTGTCTGTTTCTCCTGTCTGTCTTTCAATCTATCTCTCTCTCCTCTGTGTCTGTCTGTTTCTCCTCTCTATCTCTCTCTCCTCTCTGTCTATCTCTCTCTCCTCTCTCTCTCTCTCTCTCTCTCTCCTTTCTGTCTGTCTATTGTCGTGTCTTTTCTATCATTAAACTGAAGACTTCGTTTTTATCAAAGATTCTCTGTAATTAGTTACTCGATTAAACTGAATAATCATGTAACTGTAATTAACTAGGAAGTCGGGGCACCAAGGAAAGTATTCAGATTACAAAGTTATAGTTTCCCAATATAACCTTTCAGATATTTTCATATCTGATCAATAGTCTTCTGATTAATGATTTATTTATTTTACCTCACGTATGTCTCATTCCAAACGTCGTAAATTGTTGGTTATCTGCACGACAACAGTCTTCACTATGAGTCATCCATACATCAATTGTCTTAAATCATGTATTTATTACTAACTAAGTAACTCACAGAAATGCATAAACAAACAGTAAATATGGTTACATGAAATGATAGGAGAATGTGCCCTAGTGGGCTGAACCGGCATGGCGGCTTGTTTGACAAAAGGCACGTTTTTTTTTTTTTTACCAAGAAGTCCCTACAGAGTTAATTATAACAATTACAATGCTAATCCTTTACACATAAACGCTTCACTCATTTGGGAACGATTGCAATCAATACGTATATATATATTTACGCTCAGTGTGTCGTCTTGGTCGCTGGTGAAAAGTCTTTCTTTTGTAGAATTGTCCGTCTCTCTCCCAATCTCTCTCTGTTTTGGTTAGAGGGGATAGTTCAAAGTGACATTCGTTATAGAATGGCTGTTTCGGCGGTTGTCGTTGTTCGCCTTCAATGATACCAAATTCCTAGCTGCAGACTAGTAATTAGTATCAAAGACTTGTTCTTATTCTGTCGGTATCGATAGTCTAAGAGTTTAACCACGTGGTATGGTTAAAAGATTCTGCAACCTTTAGCCATCTCGTAATTGAGGTAAGCTTGGTCTTCAACCTTTGTCCTCCCCTAATGGAGAAAAACATGGTCTGCTGATAATTTCTCAAAGTTGGGTTTTATTCGGAATGGCAGAAAAGGGCTGTCCCAGGATGTCTGACCCTAACTGGGCTCAGGGGCGGTCCTCTGATTTAGTTCAAATCAAAAGGGAATTTTTCTTCATTAAACAGTCCACAATCATCACAGTCCACAATCATATTACGCAATTATACAAACAGTATCATACTCACTCGTTCATCTTATACAACAATTAGATGTAAACCTCATATCTGAGGCTATTATATAAACAGCGTTATGGTAATGTGGCCACACGTCTCTCTTGAGCTTCCCAAGTTGTGACAAACGGACCAGTTCGTAGCTGGATTCTTCACCCATCTTTTACACTTTCTCTGGAACATGAAATTTGTTCGTACCTCGAGTTCTGTGAGGTGGAAGCAATTCCTTTGTGCTCCATGAAAACGACTCTCTATAACCGTGTGTCCATGAGGTCTTCTCAGGAATTTACGACCTCTGACCACAGCAGTCTGGTTGTAGAAGCAGAGAGCGGGGGATGGTGCTCGCTGTACTCAGAGGGCAACGTCATGACACTATCTACAGATGTATCTCTCTCTCCTCTCTGTCTGTCTGTCTCTCCCCCGTCTTCATCGGTCCCCCTTTTATGTTTATTTGTCTCTCCCCCTTTCTGTCTCTGTCTGTCTCTCCCACCTGTGTGTCTGTCTCTCTCCCCCTTGCTGTCTGTTTTTCTGTCTGTCTCTGTCTCTCCCCCCTGTTTGTCTGTCTGTCTGACTGACTGTGTCTGTCTCTCCCCCCTGTCTGTTTGTTGGTCTGTCTCTCCCGTCTGTCTGTCTCTCCTGTCTGTCCCGTCTGTCTCTTCCCCCCTGTCTTTCTCTCCCGTCTGTCTGGCTGTCTCTCTCTCCCTTCTGTCGGTCTGTCTGTCTGTCCCGTCTGTCTGTCTGTCGGTCTGTCCCGTCTGTTTGTCTGTCTGTCTGTATCTCGCCCTGTCTGTCTGTCTGTCTGTCTGTATCTCCGTCTGTCTGTCTGTCTGTCTGTCTGTCTGTCTGTCTGTCTGTCTGTCTGTCTGTCTGTCTGTCTGTCTGTCTGTCTGTCTGTCTCTCACCCCTGTCTGTCTCTTGCCCCTGTCTGTCTGTCTGTTTGTCCCGTCTGTCTGTCTGTCTGTCCCCCCTTTCTGTCTGTCTGTCTCTCGCCCCTGTCTGTCTCTTGCCCCTGTCTGTCTTTCTGTCTTTTGCCCCTCTCTGTCCCATCTGTCTGTCGGTCTATCCCCCTGTCTGTCTCTCCTCCCTGTCTGTCTGTCTGTCTGTCTGTCTGTCTGTCTGTCTGTCTGTCTGTCTGTCTGTCTGTCTGTCTGTCTGTCTCTCTCCTCCTGTCTGCCCCCGTCCGTCGCCCCGTCCGGCCGTCTGTCTGTCCTCCCTTTCTGTCTGCCTGTCCCCCCTTTTCTGTCTGTCTGTCACCCCTGTCTGTCTTTCGGTCTCTCGCTTCTCTCTGTCTGTCGGTCTGTCCTGTCTGTCTGTCATTCCCCCCTTTCTGTCTGTATGTCTTTCCCCCTGTCTGTCGCTCGCCCTGTCTGTCTGTCTGTCTGTCTGTCTGTCTGTCTGTCTGTCTGTCTGTCTGTCTGTCTGTCTGTCTGTCTGTCTGTCTGTCTGTCTGTCTGTGTCTGTCTCTCGCCCCTGTCTGTCTCTCGCCCCTGTCTGTCTGTCTTCTCCCTTCTGTGTCTGTCTGTCTGTCTTTTCCCGTCTGTTCGTCTATCTGTCTCTCCCCTGTCTCTGTCTGACTGTCTGTCTGTCTCTCTCCCCCTTCTCTGTCTTTCCCCCCTGTCTGTCTGTCTGTCTGTCTGTCTGCCTGCCTGCCTGCCTGTCTGTCTCTCCCCCCTTTCTGTTTCTGTCTGTCAGTCTGTATCTCCCCATGTCTATCTGTCTCTGTCTCTCCCCCCTGTCTGTCTGTCTGTCTTTCTGTCTGTCTGTCTGTCTCTCGCCCCTGTCTGTCTCTTGCCCCTGTCTGTCTGTCTGTCTGTCTGTCTGTCTGTCTGTCTGTCGCTCCTGTCTGTCTTTCTGTCTTTTGCCTCTCTCTGTCCCATCTGTCTGTCAGTCTGTCCCATCTGTCTGTCTGTCTATCCCCCTGTCTGTCTCTCCTCCCTGTCTGTCTGTCTCTCCTCCTGTCTGTCCCCCCTTTTCTGTCTGTCTGTCTGTCGCCCCTGTCTGTCTCTCGCCCCTGTCTGTCTTTCTGTCTCTCGCCCCTGTCTTGTCTGTCTGTCTGTTCTTCTGTCTGTCTGTCGCCCCTGTCTGTTTTTCTGTCTCTCGCCCCTGTCTGTCCCGTCTGTCTGTCCCCCCTTTCTGTCTGTCTCTCCCCGTCTGTCCCCCCATCTGGCCGTCTGTCTGTCCCCCCTATCTGTCCCCCTTTCTGTTCCCCCCTTTCTGTCTGTCTGTCCCCTCTTTCTGTCTGTCTGTCTGTTCCCCCTTTCTGTTCCCCCTTTCTGTCCCCCCTTTCTGCTCCCTCTTTCTGTCTGTCTGTCTGTCTGTCTGTCTGTCTGTCCCCCTTTCTGTCTGTCTCTCCCCGTCTGTCCCCCCATCCGGCCGTCTGTCTGTCCCCCCTTTCTTCTCCCCCTTTGTCTGTCTGTCCCCCTTTCTGTCTGTCTGTCCCCCTTTCTGTCCCCCTTTCTGCTCCCCTTTGTCTGTCTATCCCCCTTTCTGTCTGTCTGTCCCCCTTTCTGTCTGTCTGTCCCCCTTTCTGTCTCTTGCCCTGTCTGTCTCTTGCCCCTGTCTGTCTGTCTGTCTGTCTGTCTGTCTGTCTGTCTGTCTGTCTGTCTGTCTGTCTGTCTGTCTGTCGCTCCTGTCTGTCTCTTGCCCCTGTCTGTCTCTCGCCCCTGTCTGTCTCTCGCCCCTGTCTGTCTCTCGCCCCTGTCTGTCTCTCGCCCCTGTCTGTCCGTCTGTCTGTCAGTCTGTCCCATCTGTCTGTCTGTCTATCCCCCTGTCTGTCTCTCCTCCCTGTCTGTCTGTCTCTCCTCCTGTCTGTCCCCCCTTTTCTGTCTGTCTGTCTGTCCCCCCTTTTTGTATGTCTGTCTCTCCCCCTGTCTGTCTCTCGCCCTTGTCTGTCTGTGTCTGTCTGTCTCTCGCCCCTGTCTGTCTGTCTGTCGCCCCTGTCTGTCTGTCGCTCCTGTCTGTCTTTCTGTCTCTCGCCCCTGTCTGTCTGTCTGTTCTTCTGTCTGTCTGTCGCCCCTGTCTGTTCCGTCTGTCTGTCCCCCTTTCTGTCTGTCTCTCCCGTCTGTCCCCCCATCCGGCCGTCTGTCTCTCCTCCCTTTCTGTCCCCTCCTTTCTGCTCCCCCTTCTGTCTGTCTGTCCCCCTTTCTGTCCCCCTTTCTGTTCCCCCTTTCTGCTCCCCCTTTCTGTCTGTCTGTCTGTCTGTCTGTCTGTCTGTCTGTCTGTCTGTCTGTCTGTCTGTCTGTCTGTCTGTCCCCTTTCTGTCTGTCTCTCCCCCTTTCTGTCTGTCTGTCCCCCTTTTCTGTCTGTCTGTCCCCCCTTTCTGTCCCCCCCTTTCTGTCTGTTTGTCTCTCCCCTGTCCTTCCCTCACTCAATTGAAGGAGCTTTATTGACATGGGAAACACATGTTTACACTACCAAAGCAAGTGAAAAAAGCAACAAGTGAACAGTGGACTAAGGGGACACATGAGAATTCAAAAACAATAGCCTTCCAAGCCTAATGTATTGCATCATAATTATTGTATTATCTCCCTGATATCTAGGAATGGGATACCCCTTAAAATATGAAATATTAATCACAAACACAGAACAAATTACTCCATTACCGGCCGTGTGGATGTTAAATTGCGATCGATAAAGAGGCACAGAGACTTCAGTTGTAGAGTTGTTAGTATAATCTCATTACCTTGGGAGGAGAAGTGGATGAATATTCATCAACATTAGTTAATACCTGCACATATGTACTAGTGGCTCCGTTAATTCCACAAACATTCTCAACAGAACTGTGAGAAATCAATGCCAAATTGGGTATTAAATGACCGTACATGAGAAAAACGTCACCACCATCTCCCTTTCCATGTCCCGATAGTCACTCTGTTGGCTCACGTTCTAGCAATTTGTCTTATCATATCGGCACGCTGGTACAGCGTGATTAACAAGGACCAGATTACTTTCAATACCAGGGATGAGGGATCATTTTTCAATTGAACAATTAGTTCACGTGGTCTCGCGGAATGTCATGAGTTGTGGAGGACAATGGGGGCTACGTGATGACGGATCTACTGGCCTCCTGACTCATGGTAGGGAAAGAAGGGCCTGTGTTGTGGAGGACAATGGGGGCTACGTGATGACGGATCTACTGGCCTCCTGACTCATGGTAGGGAAAGAAGGGCCTGTGTTGTGGAGGACAATGGGGGCTACGTGATGACGGATCTACTGGCCTCCTGACTCATGGTAGGGAAAGAAGGGCCTGTGTTGTATTGTCGTACCCCCTGTGTTATTTGCTGGTAATGCAATCCCTGATAACGTTCTTTAGTCCTTTGTCTCGATTTCTCTGTGTTTTGGGAGACGATAAATAAATGGTTTAACCACTTGACCTACTTGTCGAGTCAGTCGGAAAATGTTGAACTCTTCCATAATTGGTCTGATTTCTCGAAACTGCATTGAAAAGGTCAAATTTCAAAGTTTGTGTTTTTTTGTTGTTGTTTGTTTTTGACTTGAAACGGAAAACAGAGACACGAATAGATAGGACGGGTTCTATACATCTTCTTTGGCAAATCCAATGGGATTTGTTCGCAACGTAAAAACACGTTCAGAAGAGATTCATTTTTTTTGCCCTCTCGTTTGCTTGCTCTGCATTTGGTCATTGCTTTGCTGCAGGAAGCCTTCTCTAATCCACGTGCAAATTACAATTACAGCATCATTAACATAACATTTTGCTCATCACACAGGCCTCAAGGTTATTACAGTGGAATATGCCCTGTGTTATTTGCCATTTTGCAGTATGCCTCTTTTCCAGTAGCCCCGATTGTTCTTGATTTATACCATTCATTTGCAATTGTATGACAAGCCTACCTGCTCACATTGGGCATTTTGATTTCTTTGGAACACTTATTTTGATTTACAATGAATGTTGACAGCACTCTCAGAGAGCATGTATTTCAACCAGATTTCTTTAGTAGAATTTAAAGTGCCCATTGTAGGTGGTGTTCTTGGAACTAAATCACGAGCTCCCATTTGAAGAGCTGTGAACAAAAAGCGAAATAGTTTTCCCTTTGCTAAGGTATTTTGGCAAATGTAGAAATGGCTAAGATTGGCAACTGCCTTCAAATTCCCACATTACTCTTGATCAGACAATTGTAAGTTCTGAATAGAGCTGGCAAAATATTTAAACGCCATGGTTCATGGAAAACGAGATTTAATAGAATATTAGCTATTTGAAGAGTGAATTGTTGCGGTATGAAAGTCCCATTCTGTAAAATCACTCCCTTTCTCTCGCTGTTGTTGTCGATAAGGTTCTCAGTTCCAATCATTCCAACAACAATATTTGCCATAAATCTTGTTCTGGAGGCAGCTCTGCAGAGTGGTCACTCGCTGGCACAGCCGCAAAGTCATAAATTCAGATAATAAACCTAATGTCACGCCCTGACCTTAGATCATTTTATGTCTCTATTTTGAATTGGTCAGGGCGTGAGTTGGGGTGGGCATTCTATGTTGTGGTTTCTATGTTTTCTATTTCTGTGTGTTTGGCCGGGTGTGATTCTCAATCAGAGGCTATCGTTGTCTCTGATTGAATACCATACTTGGGTAGTTGTTTTCTGTTTTGTGTCTTTCTGCACCTGACCGGACTGTTTTGGTTTTCGTTCATTCTCTTTGTTATTTTTATCATTTCAGTGTTAAGTTAATAAAATCATGAACACGTACAGCGCTGCGCTTTGGTCCTCACCTTCTTCCTCAAACAGCCGTTACACCGAACGCTAACCTTAACCACACCGCTGACCCTAATGCATAACACTAACCTTAACCACACCGCTGACCCTAATGCATAACGCTAACCTTAACCACACCGCTGACCCTAATGCATAACGCTAACCTTAACCACACCGCTGACCCTAATGCATAACGCTAACCTTCACCACACCGCTGACCCTAATGCATAACGCTAACCTTAACCACACCGCTGACCCTAATGTATAACGCTAACCTTAACCACACCGCTGACCCTAATGCATAACTCTAACCTTAACCACACCGCTGACCCTAATGCATAACGCTAACCTTCACCACACCGCTGACCCTAATGCATAACGCTAACCTTAACCACACCGCTGACCCTAATGCATAACTCTAACCTTAACCACACCGCTGACCCTAATGTATAACGCTAACCTTAACCACACCGCTGACCCTAATGCATAACTCTAACCTTAACCACACCGCTGACCCTAATGCATAACGCTAACCTTCACCACACCGCTGACCCTAATGCATAACGCTAACCTTAACCACACCGCTGACCCTAATGCATAACTCTAACCTTAACCACACCGCTGACCCTAATGCATAACGCTAACCTTCACCACACCGCTGACCCTAATGCATAACGCTAACCTTAACCACACCGCTGACCCTAATGCATAACGCTAACCTTAACCACACCGCTGACCCTAATGCATAACGCTAACCTTAACCACACCGCTGACCCTAATGCATAACGCTAACCTTAACCACACCGCTGACCCTAATGCATAACTCTAACCTTAACCACACCGCTGACCCTAATGCATAACGCTAACCTTAACCACACCGCTGACCCTAATGCATAACGCTAACCTTAACCACACCGCTGACCCTAATGCATAACGCTAACCTTAACCACACCGCTGACCCTAATGCATAACGCTAACCTTAACCACACCGCTGACCCTAATGCATAACCACACCGCTGACCCTAATGCCTTGACCACACCGCTGACCCTAATGCATAACCACACCGCTAACGTTAACCACACCGCTGACCCTAATGCATAACGCTAACCTTAACCACACCGCTGACCCTAATGCATAACTCTAACCTTAACCACACCGCTGACCCTAATGCATAACTCTAACCTTAACCACACCGCTGACCCTAATGCATAACGCTAACCTTAACCACACCGCTGACCCTAATGCATAACTCTAACCTTAACCACACCGCTGACCCTAATGCATAACGCTAACCTTAACCACACCGCTGACCCTAATGCATAACGCTAACCTTCACCACACCGCTGACCCTAATGCATAACGCTAACCTTAACCACACCGCTGACCCTAATGTATAACGCTAACCTTAACCACACCGCTGACCCTAATGCTGACCCTAATGCATAACTCCTAACCTTAACCACACCACACCGCTGACCCTAATGCATAACGCTAACCTTCACCACACCGCTGACCCTAATGCATAACGCTAACCTTAACCACACCGCTGACCCTAATGCATAACTCTAACCTTAACCACACCGCTGACCCTAATGTATAACGCTAACCTTAACCACACCGCTGACCCTAATGCATAACTCTAACCTTAACCACACCGCTGACCCTAATGCATAACGCTAACCTTCACCACACCGCTGACCCTAATGCATAACGCTAACCTTAACCACACCGCTGACCCTAATGCATTACTCTAACCTTAACCACACCGCTGACCCTAATGCATAACTCTAACCTTAACCACACCGCTGACCCTAATGCCTAACGCTAACCTTAACCACACCGCTGACCCTAATGCATAACGCTAACCTTAACCACACCGCTGACCCTAATGCATTACTCTAACCTTAACCACACCGCTGACCCTAATGCATAACTCTAACCTTAACCACACCGCTGACCCTAATGCATAACGCTAACCTTAACCACACCGCTGACCCTATAATGCATAACTCTCACCTTAACCACACCGCTGACCCTAATGCATAACGCTAACCTTAACCACACCGCTGACCCTAATGCATAACTCTCTAACCTTGACCACACCGCTGACCCTAATGCATAACTCTAACCTTAACCACACCGCTGACCCTAATGCATAACTCTAACCTTAACCACACCGCTGACCCTAATGCATAACGCTAACCTTAACCACACCGCTGACCCTAATGCATAACGCTAACCTTAACCACACCGCTGACCCTAATGCATAACTCTAACCTTAACCACACCGCTGACCCTAATGCATAACGCTAACCTTAACCACACCGCTGACCCTAATGCATAACTCTCACCTTAACCACACCGCTGACCCTAATGCATAACGCTAACCTTAACCACACCGCTGACCCTAATGCATAACTCTAACCTTAACCACACTGCTGACCCTAATGCATAACTCTAACCTTAACCACACCGCTGACCCTAATGCATAACTCTAACCTTAACCACACCGCTGACCCTAATGCATAACGCTAACCTTAACCACACCGCTGACCCTAATGCATAACGCTAACCTTAACCACACCGCTGACCCTAATGCATAACTCTAACCTTAACCACACCGCTGACCCTAATGCATAACGCTAACCTTAACCACACCGCTGACCCTAATGCATAACGCTAACCTTAACCACACCGCTGACCCTAATGCATAACGCTAACCTTCACCACACCGCTGACCCTAATGCATAACTCTCACCTTAACCACACCGCTGACCCTAATGCATAACGCTAACCTTAACCACACCGCTGACCCTATAATGCATAACTCTCACCTTAACCACACCGCTGACCCTAATGCATAACGCTAACCTTAACCACACCGCTGACCCTAATGCATAACTCTCTAACCTTGACCACACCGCTGACCCTAATGCATTACTCTAACCTTAACCACACCGCTGACCCTAATGCATAACTCTAACCTTAACCACACCGCTGACCCTAATGCATAACGCTAACCTTAACCACACCGCTGACCCTAATGCATAACTCTCTAACCTTGACCACACCGCTGACCCTAATGCATAACTCTAACCTTAACCACACCGCTGACCCTAATGCATAACTCTAACCTTAACCACACCGCTGACCCTAATGCATAACGCTAACCTTAACCACACCGCTGACCCTAATGCATAACGCTAACCTTAACCACACCGCTGACCCTAATGCATAACTCTAACCTTAACCACACCGCTGACCCTAATGCATAACGCTAACCTTAACCACACCGCTGACCCTAATGCATAACGCTAACCTTAACCACACCGCTGACCCTAATGCATAACGCTAACCTTCACCACACCGCTGACCCTAATGCATAACTCTCACCTTAACCACACCGCTGACCCTAATGCATAACGCTAACCTTAACCACACCGCTGACCCTAATGCATAACTCTAACCTTAACCACACTGCTGACCCTAATGCATAACGCTAACCTTAACCACACCGCTGACCCTAATGCATTACTCTAACCTTAACCACACCGCTGACCCTAATGCATAACTCTAAACTTAACCACACCGCTGACCCTAATGCATAACTCTAACCTTAACCACACCGCTGACCCTAATGCATAACGCTAACCTTAACCACACCGCTGACCCTAATGCATAACGCTAACCTTAACCACACCGCTGACCCTAATGCATTACTCTAACCTTAACCACACCGCTGACCCTAATGCATAACTCTAACCTTAACCACACCGCTGACCCTAATGCCTAACGCTAACCTTAACCACACCGCTGACCCTAATGCATAACGCTAACCTTAACCACACCGCTGACCCTAATGCATAACTCTAACCTTAACCACACCGCTGACCCTAATGCATAACTCTAACCTTAACCACACCGCTGACCCTAATGCATAACGCTAACCTTAACCACACCGCTGACCCTATAATGCATAACTCCACACCTTAACCACACCGCTGACCCTAATGCATAACGCTAACCTTAACCACACCGCTGACCCTAATGCATAACTCTCTAACCTTGACCACACCGCTGACCCTAATGCATAACTCTAACCTTAACCACACCGCTGACCCTAATGCATAACTCTAACCTTAACCACACCGCTGACCCTAATGCATAACGCTAACCTTAACCACACCGCTGACCCTAATGCATAACTCTAACCTTAACCACACCGCTGACCCTAATGCATAACGCTAACCTTAACCACACCGCTGACCCTAATGCATAACGCTAACCTTAACCACACCGCTGACCCTAATGCATAACGCTAACCTTCACCACACCGCTGACCCTAATGCATAACTCTCAACCTTAACCACACCGCTGACCCTAATGCATAACGCCCCCTAACCACAACCACTGACCCTATAATGCATAACTCTCACCTTAACCACACCGCTGACCCTAATGCATAACGCTAACCTAACTAACCACACCGCTGACCCTAATGCATAACTCTAACCTTGACCACACCGCTGACCCTAATGCATTACTCTAACCTTAACCACACCGCTGACCCTAATGCATAACTCTAACCTTAACCACACCGCTGACCCTAATGCATAACGCTAACCTTAACCACACCGCTGACCCTAATGCATAACTCTAACTCTCTAACCTTGACCACACCGCTGACCCTAATGCATAACTCTAACCTTAACCACACCGCTGACCCTAATGCATAACTCTAACCTTAACCACACCGCTGACCCTAATGCATAACGCTAACCTTAACCACACCGCTGACCCTAATGCATAACGCTAACCTTAACCACACCGCTGACCCTAATGCATAACTCTAACCTTAACCACACCGCTGACCCTAATGCATAACGCTAACCTTCACCACACCGCTGACCCTAATGCATAACGCTAACCTTAACCACACCGCTGACCCTAATGCATAACGCTAACCTTCACCACACCGCTGACCCTAATGCATAACTCTCACCTTAACCACACCGCTGACCCTAATGCATAACGCTAACCTTAACCACACCGCTGACCCTAATGCATAACTCTAACCTTAACCACACTGCTGACCCTAATGCATAACGCTAACCTTAACCACACCGCTGACCCTAATGCATTACTCTAACCTTAACCACACCGCTGACCCTAATGCATAACTCTAAACTTAACCACACCGCTGACCCTAATGCATAACTCTAACCTTAACCACACCGCTGACCCTAATGCATAACGCTAACCTTAACCACACCGCTGACCCTAATGCATAACGCTAACCTTAACCACACCGCTGACCCTATAATGCATAACTCTCACCTTAACCACACCGCTGACCCTAATGCATAACGCTAACCTTAACCACACCGCTGACCCTAATGCATAACTCTCTAACCTTGACCACACCGCTGACCCTAATGCATAACTCTAACCTTAACCACACCGCTGACCCTAATGCATAACTCTAACCTTAACCACACCGCTGACCCTAATGCATAACTCTCACCTTAACCACACCGCTGACCCTAATGCATAACGCTATCCTTAACCACACTCCTGACCCTAATGCATAACGCTAACCTTAACCACACCGCTGACCCTAATGCATAACTCTAACCTTAACCACACCGCTGACCCTAATGAATAACGCTAACCTTAACCACACCGCTGACCCTATAATGCATAACTCTCACCTTAACCACACCGCTGACCCTAATGCATAACGCTAACCTTAACCACACCGCTGACCCTAATGCATAACTCTCTAACCTTGACCACACCGCTGACCCTAATGCATAACTCTAACCTTAACCACACCGCTGACCCTAATGCATAACTC
Organism: Oncorhynchus nerka; assembly: GCF_034236695.1. Classification (NCBI taxonomy): domain Eukaryota; kingdom Metazoa; phylum Chordata; class Actinopteri; order Salmoniformes; family Salmonidae; genus Oncorhynchus; species Oncorhynchus nerka. Next base: position 59,793,681 of record NC_088406.1, read on the forward strand.
TAACCTTAACCACACCGCTGACCCTAATGCATAACTCTAACCTTAACCACACCGCTGACCCTAATGCATAACGCTATCCTTAACCACACTCCTGACCCTAATGCATAACGCTAACCTTAACCACACCGCTGACCCTAATGCATAACGCTAACCTTCACCACACCGCTGACCCTAATGCATAACGCTAACCTTAACCACACCGCTGACCCTAATGCATAACGCTAACCTTAACCACACCGCTGACCCTAATGCATAACTCTCACCTTAACCACACCGCTGACCCTAATGCATAACTCTAACCTTAACCACACCGCTGACCCTAATGTATAACGCTAACCTTAACCACAACGCTGACACTATAATGCATAACTCTAACCTTAACCACACCGCTGACCCTAATGCATAACGCTAACCTTAACCACACCGCTGACCCTAATGTATAACGCTAACCTTAATCACAACGCTGACACTATAATGCATAACTCTAACCTTAACCACACCGCTGACCCTAATGCATAACGCTAACCTTAACCACACCGCT
>NC_088406.1:60099221-60184221 GCF_034236695.1 Oncorhynchus nerka
TTCATCATTTATGTCCAAATAGCTTCTTTTGTTAAGGCGTTTGGTAAACAAATCCAAAAGCTCGTTCAGGTCCAGCCGAACGTCGGACGAAAAATTCAAAAAGTTATATTACAGGTCGTAGAAACTTGTCAAACTAAGTATAGAATCAATCTTTCGGATGTTTTTAACATAAATCTTCAATAATGTTCCAACCGGAGAATTCCATTGTCTGTAGAAAAGCAATGGAACGAGAGCTAACTCTCTCGTGACCGCAGAATACGAGCCTGTGGCACTCTGCCAGGCACCTGGCTCAATACCCTCTCATTCACCCCCACTTCACAGTAGAAGCCTCAAATAAAGTTCTAAAGACTGTTGACATCTAGTGGAAGCCTTAAGAAGTGCAATATGACCCCATTTACACTGTATATTGGAATGGCAAAGAGTTGAAAAACTACAAACCTCAGATTTCAAACTTCCTGGTTGGATTTTTCTCAGGTTTTTGCCTGCCATATGAGTTATGTTATACTCAACGACATCATTCAAACAGTTTTAGAGTGTTTTCTATCCAATACTACTAATAATATGCAAATATTAGCATCTGGGACAGAGTAGCAGGCAGTTTACTCTGGGCACCTTATTCATCCAAGCTACTCAATACTGCCCCCTGTCACCAAGAAGTTAAACTACGAGAGCAGCGACAATCAGTATCAGTCACAGTGTGGGATCTTAATAATATAAGTCATTTCTGCATGAAGTCACCTCGCACTTTGTGACATGAGCTCATTGTGACCTAGAGCTTTCAAAGATCAGCGGGGAACACCGTTGACGATGCAATGGGCACACGGGTCGTGGGCCATCATAGATGATGCAATCGGCACACAATATTCCACAAAGGTGGCCCCGGGTGCACCTTCATTTGGGAGGACGCGCTCATAGTACAGGCTGGAACGGAATCAATGCAATGGTTCTCGAACATGTGTCAGATACCTTTTCTTTTACTCCATAACAGGCATTATTATGAGACATCCTCCCCTCAGCAGCCTCCAGTGATGTGCACCGTGCACGTTTATGACCAGTGTAAGAGAGGATATGCTGGATTCATTTCGACCGAACGCTCCTATCCGTATTTACAGCACGTATCTGTGATTAATTGCACCCACTTATCGGGCAATACTTGTCACAACAATTGGGTATAAAACAATAGCTTCAGTGCATGGTTTTGATTAGAGACGAAGAGAGAGAAAAAAAGGAGAAAGAGGACAAATATCTGCCTAGATGGATGAGGCTTGTTCGGGAGGCATTGGATAAACACGTACCCTTCGGCTGGAAACGGGGCTAATATTTTCTCGAAGGACTCAACCTCCAATAAATTACGCTCGCATTTAATAAGCTATGTCGGGCCAAATCGCAGACTCCTTTAGTATCTATCCATTCACCTAATTAATCAGGTACCCATATGTTGCTAGCTTGTTTTATTCCTTATTTGTACCCCGGTAAAAACAAAAAGATGAGCCAAGGCCTCTAATTAGGAATGATTATCTATTTTCCGTAATGAGAATTGATGGCTTCTCTTCTGCTCCACAAAGCACTTTCTCTCTCTTTCTTTCTCCCTCTCTCTCTCTCCTCCTTTCCTCCCACCTAACCCTCCACGAAAACGCCCCTACGAGTGCAAATCAGGGCCCTCGTATGAAACGAGAGGCTAAATGAGGCACTGTATGATTAATAGACCTCATTTCCGGAGGGTTTGAGTTGCGTGCCAACGATAGCCCACTTCACCTTGCAAAGCTTTCTGACGATTCGATTTAGACTGTGTCACAGAAGTCAAACAGCTTACTGAGGAGTGTCGTCTTGTACCCCCATCGTAGCCCCCCCCCCCTCCCACTCCGGTTCCTCTTGAAACCAGGAAAACTTAATTAGATCACCTAACTTCTCATCTCACTTCTTACCTCTTCAGGTTTAATAAATAGAGGGAGACTGAAAGAGCTGTGTAATTGTGGTCGTGGAACAAAAAGATCTCAGTGACATGGAAACGTGATCTAATTCAATTACATTCTTCCCTCCTTAGCCATTTCATACCAACATAGACAGTACTGATAAACTGTATCTCAGAAAGCAAAAGAAAGAACAATGAAGAAAACAACGTAATTTCCATTTCTATTTCTTCTACCCAATTTTTCAAAAAAAGCTGCACGCGATTCCTCCCCAGGAGAGCCATGGAACAAGCCCAAATTAGCCCCCTTCAGAAGGTGTGAATGAGTGTACAGTAATCCAGTGACCCCCGTGGGGGTCATTTCTCCCTATCTCCACGTAATCTGTGAACACCAAAATGGCCGCCCTTTCTATGTCTCTCTCTCTCTGTGTGGCTTGGCAAGCCCGTGTCTAATGTTATGTAAACAGCGTACTGCCGCCGCTCGCTGATTTGACAAATGTTAATATTACATGAGCAGCGCCTGGGCTCCTTTGATGATAAAAGGCGAGGCAGGAAGCACAGCTCACAAAAAAACTAGGGCTTTCCCTAAGGGGACGGGCGGAGGGAGCGACTCCTTGAGGACTTCGTTTGTTGACTTCTACATTTTTTTTACGCCACTTCGGGGGTTTGGCACGGCATCGTATCTTCACGGTGACATCACTGCAGTCAGAGTGGAGGATAGTAATTTCAGTTGAAAACAAGAGACAATCTTGCAATAAATGCTGGGGGTAGAGTAGAGGAGAGGCTTGAAAATGTAAAATGCATCAGTTAGAGCGTTGGGTGGGTAGGCGTTACTTATGAATATGACCGAAAGGGCCTGTTTGAAAAATCAGAGCAAATCAGACAGAATCATTAAAAATCGTTGAGAATCATTAGAAATCATCACAGTCGCCCTTCGTTATCGAGTTTGATACAGTAACTAATTGCTATTCAGGGCGGACGTTCTGGGCCGGGTAGGCCATCTGCAAGTCCGTGTTTAAAATCAAAATCCTTTTGACCCACTGCTCATCTGGCATAGAGTAACACACAGCGAGCAAATGAGGAAGATCTTGTGGCCTTCAGAACCATCACACAGCTCGTTATACCTTAATTGTAGATGATTTTGAACTCAACCCTTGGAAAGGGAATCCTGCGTTGACTGAAACACGGACAAGAATGTGGAGCATTCTGACGGACTGTATATTCTGTATTATGTGAACCCTTTCCATACATGGTGTAGAAACATGAACAAGTTTCAGCGCAGAAGAACTGGCAGTGCAAACCTCCCATACGTAATGCACATTTGGGGTCAAAGACAAAGTGCATTTTGAGTTGTCTCGGGCATTTCGCAACGAAACACGAATGCAGTGTCTTCAAATATATCAAGGTAGCCATTCTGCCCGTTGAAATATGTTCAACACAGTAAGGAGTCTTCAAGATGATTGAAGAACTTTGAGTTGTTCCCTGAATGCCAGAAACATTTGTCAATGACAAACAGTGACTGTTCTCTACTGTAGGCTACTGTTTGAAACTCCCAATTGAAATCTATAGATGAGAGAGGAAGGGAACGTAAGAGAGAGAGAGAGAGAGAGAGAGAGAGAGAGAGAGAGAGGGAGAGGGAGAGAGAGAGAGGGAGGGAGAGAGAGAGGGAGAGAGAGAGAGAGAGACAGAGAGAGAGACAGAGAGAGAGAGAGAGAGAGAGAGAGAGAGAGAGAGAGAGAGAGAGAGACAGAGAGAGACAGAGAGAGAGAGAGAGAGAGAGAGAGAGAGAGAGAGAGAGAGAGAGACAGAGAGAGAGAGAGAGAGAGAGAGAGACGGAGAGAGAGAGAGAGAGAGAGAGACAGAGAGAGAGACAGAGAGAGAGAGAGAGAGAGACAGAGAGAGAGAGAGAGACAAAGAAAGAAAGAAAGAATAAGGGAAGAAGAGAGATTGGGACAGCGTGTGTGCATGCGCAAGTGCGTGTGTGCCTGTGTGTGTGAGCCAGAGTAAGCATTTCACTGTTGATCTACACCTGCTGTTTACCAAGCACGTGACAAATAACATTTGATTTGATTTGAGAGAGACAGAGAGAAAGAAGAAGTTGTCCGATCTGAAGGAGAATGATCTCAGAAGTGCACTCTCTTAACAGTACTCCCTCCTTCAGCCGAAAGGAGAGATCATAATACCGCTCTTTCTCCTCACCTGTGCCCTGCCTCTATCCAATTTCCCATCATCCCTCCATCTGGAGCCTATTCTCTTCATGTGTCCACGGGGACCGGGCCTTCATTAGTGGCTGTACCAGCACCTGAGAATCCCACACACCTCTGCTTCTGAGATATCCCCTCGTGTGTGTGTGTGTGGTGTGTGGTGTGTGGTGTGTGGTGTGTGGTGTGTGGTGTGTGTGTGTGTGTGTGTGTGTGTGTGTGTGTGTGTGTGTGTGTGTGTGTGTGCCACGAGACAGTCCAGGCCAGAGGTGAAGGAAACCGGAAATTCCTATGTCTGTTATCTCCCATCTCCAATCTCCCATCTAGTCTCTCCCTTAAAAGCTCTTCATTAGGAAGGGTCTCTCTCTCTTAACCCCTGGCTGTCAGAAACAAACTGGCCTGTCAGCTGGGTCTTGAATGTCTTTACTGGTGGCCATCTTAGCTGAGAGTATAGACGCATAGACTTACTGACGAGAACAAGCACACTCACACGTGAATTTCTACAGACACACACACACACAGAAATTCACACACACACACACACACACACACACACACACACACACACACAAAAGCACGTGTACTAAAGACAAACCCAGGGGTCTAAGTCAGCCGTGGAGACTGCAGACTGCAGTTAAGTGGATCACACACACGTGACCTTGAGAGAACTGTAGAGAACCGCTTCTGGTAGAGGAACAGATTTTTTATGAACCATTAACCTTGTCGGTCGAGGTAAAATGGCGGTCGGTACGTGGCTTAATTTACCCTCGTAAAATGGTTGTCGTATAGATGAGAGTGAAGGAAAGCTCTACGCCCTGGTTCGGTGGTTGTGTCCCAAATGGCCCCTATTCTCTCTTTAGTGCAATACTTTTGACAAGAGCACATATGGCCCTGGTCAAATGTAGTGCACTAAATAGGGAATAGGGTGCCATTTAAGACTCATTCGGTATGTTAGAGATGCAGTCGGAAAAGGGGGAGATCGATATTCCCAATCAATCTAAGCTTCCAGGGAATCGGCTTGTACACTGGGCTACAGACCTGGCTCACTAGAATCCATAAAAGTAATAATGTGGAGTTTGGGCAGTTCTTGGGCGAAAGGAATGCTCCCATTACCAACAGAAATCATATAGGATTTCCTGGGAAGCTTCTCTTCTGGATGTTTGATTTAGATCCAGTGATTCAGTGTGATTCAAAACAAGGTGAATCACTCAAAGACAATAGAACAAGTACACTTCAAATCTGCAATATTAAAGATGATAATTTCACTGTATTTTTTGTTATTTTTGTCTTCCTTTTTCAGTCTTGATTTTTAAAATTTCGAATCTAAGAATCACTTTTTGTCACCTAAAATATCGGAGATATCTTTTTTCGGTCCATTTCTTTTCTGTTTCTATGGTGGCCTGTCTTATTGTTTTTTTTGTGATTCTAGGCCTAAAATGTCAGAGGAAATGTATCTATCATCGGTTACAAAATAAGTCATTTTCTCTTTCATACAAGCTCTCTGGGGTCTAAGTGCTTTCCTCCTTTATCCATCCCTCCCTCACGCCCTGGTCTGACGTTGGTCAATTAATTTTAATAGACAAAGGGATGAAGAGGAAATTGAAAATGATAGCACACATTACACCTATAGTTCTCAAGGTCTTTGTAAGAACCACAACCACTGCTGGTATTATTTCCCCCTTAGTACGTTTCCTATTATCCAGCACACAGCATCTATCTCCTCACAGTGAGTATCTTTGTAGTGTCAGCGTAAACCCAGATGACTGAGGTGTGGAATTCAGATGCTGTGTGTATGTGTGTGTGTGTGTGCGTGCGTTTGTAACATTGAGTCTGTCAGAGAGTGAGTTGAGGGATTGATCTGATGCGAGGTAGATGTCATTGGGGATGCCTGTCGTCGTAGGCAGGTGTGTGCAGTCTAGTGTAGGTGTATATATGGTCCTGTATGAGTGTTTATGTGCGCCTGTGTGTGTGCACGCTCCAGTGTCTGCGTGACAGTTAGGGGAGACAGAGGGCCCCTCTTCCATGATGGAATGGGGATAGACTTTAATTGAAGTTTCATGGCAAGCTGGAGCAGAAGGAGATGCTGGAGAACAGGCAATTGAGGGCCTCCAGAGACATTAGCAGCGCGTCTCATGTTTACTTTGCCCTTTTCAGACCCGGGCCTCGACAGATCCGGGTTAAAATAGTATTCAAACTCTTTCAGATATGTTATCGATGCTCGATGGAGCTCACCTGGCGCAATGGCAAACCCCGAACCCGTCGGGTGCTTACAGCAGGCTTGAGCAAACACTCCAAAGGCGTCGGGAGATTTCACATGTTTGTTTCTTTAAACTCGGGTATGACTGCTGCTTCCTGTCACTAGCGTGTGAACATTAACTGGGGCATGTCAGCAACACGGTGGAACGTGTGTGCATCCCGCCATCGTCAATCACTGGGAATAAGAACAGGGTGAGATAGATAGACAGGAAACATGCAGGCATAGAAATGGAATTTAACGCTGGTCCATTGAGTTGAATGCGAATGTCCCTTCTAATGATTCTATGCGTGTAGCCATCAGACATTGTATGTGGCGCTGTCACTATGTGTCTGCTTCGCTACACAAACCAATTTCTGTTGGTGTCTGGTCGCAATATTTTGTTTACGTTCTGTCTCGTTTTTTTTTTTGGGGGGGGGGGGGGGGGGTGAAGGATAAGGACTTGAATTTGAGTTTCTGATGTCCTTGAGTAATATGGAGCGACCATTAAAATTGAAAAGATTTCCTTCCCCCTCTCTATATTCTTTTTTCAGCATAATTGCCTTGAGTTGACTAATGGTAGTGTGTTATATACTTTGAGTATGAGCTCTGAGTACTCAACCAGTCTCTTAACACATGAGTCCCAAATGCCACTCTATTCCCAATATTGTGCACTATGGGCAATGAGCAAACGAAGTGCACTATAAAGTCAACATGATGCCATTTGGGACACGACCTGAGAAGGATGTTTCCTCACAAACACACCTTGATCCATCACTGATGAGATTAAACAAATGGAGTTTGAAAACCATGACAGCCATTACGAGACAATGTAACATGTCTAGACATTTGTACCACATGTCTAGATATGTTTGGGCTCCCGAGTGGCGCAGCGGTGCAAGGCACTGCATCTCAGGGCAAGAGGCTTCAGTCACTACAGGCCCTGGTTGTAATCCAGGCTGCATCACATCCGGCCATGATTAGGAGTCCCATAGGGTGGCGCACAATTGGCCCAGCGTCGTCCGGGTTTGGCTGGGGTAGGCCATCATTGTAAATAAGAATTTGTTCTTAATTAATTGACTTGCCTAGTTAAATAAAGGTTATTCAAAAATACTGCACACTGCAAGACCACACCAACCCCATCTTGAAGCACAAACAACTATACATTAATCAGACCCTCTTCTTCCTTCGTTGTACTTCATCTCATATATTCCACTTGGTGTCATATTGGCGAAACATGACAGGAATTCGTCCTCCGCCGCCGTTGGTTGAAGTAGTGGAACGGTGGGGGATTATTCTTCCCTTCCTCTCAACGCGTTTGCAGATGGCGGTTTTGTCTCCAAGCTTAGTTATCTACTGTTAGAGAGACCATTTTCCTGCATGGGCATCTTCTTCACTGACCTTGTGGGCGCCATTCCACCTATAATTGACCCTCAGGATTGCGTGACCCAATCCCCCCCCCCCCTCTCTCTTCACACTAAAATGGCCTTCAGAGGAGAGGTGTCAACTGGAGGTGGTATTGCTAACTGGGATATTTCTGGAGGAGGACTGGGCTAATGTACTGTGGCTCATGCAGTCGGGACTCTCCAGGAAGAGGGCATGAGTCTCCCAGGGCCGACATCTGGCCAGATCTCAAGTAGTAGGCTGATTTCTCCCTCCCTCTCTGTCTCCATTCCAATACTCTTCCCATCAAATCCCCCCCCCCCCCCCCCCCGCTTTCTCCATTCCAAACCTCTCTCCCTCCCAACCTCTCTCTACCTCCCTCCATCTGCTCACTCTCTCTCTCTTTCTCTATCCCTCCCTCCTTCTGCCCTCTCTCTTGTCCCCGCTGGTCCATAGGGACCTGGGCAGGACATAATGGGCCACTAAGCAGCAGTTACTGTATTCTAGATTGGAGATGAAAAGGCTAATTCCGCACGCCGGCCTTTCAATTTGGGGCTAATCGGTCCTTACATCTCAAAACCCTGTGGCAATGCAATCCTGGTTCAGGCCTGGGCAGTTTGGGTTCAATTAATTGTTTTAGATATCTAGGGAAAGGATACTAGTAGACTATAAATAGGTCTAAGTACTCTCTATACACTTTCTCTATTAGATACACCATTGAACCCCCATCTTCATATTATTATATTAGATATTAATGAAATTAATTAAGAACGCTTCAAGTATTAAGGACCAACATTTCCTAAAATATACATCAATTAGCCGTGTTTGTTCCTGCATTTCGGTTACCTTTACACTTCTCTAAGAGAGGGCTATTATTACTAGTCAAGTAATAATGACTGATTTCTCCGGTGTAGATGAATCAATGTTAGGTGTGTTTGTTCCTGCATTAAGGGTTACCATTATGCTTTTGACCTTTCATAACGATTGTATTCCTTCCTCCCACGCACGGGGACTACAGGGAAACGCACAGCTCACATCAGCCACAGAGCAAAAAGACGGGTTCTAGCGCTCCAGGCTAAACAAATGGGCGTGAATGCCTGAGGAATGTCGAAACCTAGTGTCACTACTGCCATGAGGCATATCCAGCTCGCAGATATCAGCGAATGAAATCATTGTGACCAATCAGAAATGATACATCAGATCTACCAAAATGAACCTCTTTAAACATGATCCAACACAACAACTGAAGACGTGGTGGTTTTCAAACTGACATATTGGTGACTGGGATCACTCTCTGCTAACTTTCCCAAATTCTCAGGTCTTCCAGAACATCTTGGTTGAAGGACTCTGGATTTCCTGCTTATTCCCTTCTAATGCCGGGAATTTTTCAACCGAGATTAAAGGAAACATTGGGATTTATTTATTTTATTTTATTTATGTCAGTCAGTCAGTCAGTGTTGCTGATAGACACCAAGGCTATTGTTGCTCCAGTCCCAATCCCAGTGTCTGCGACGTCTTAGCTGTAGCCTGTGGCTCTATGGATCTGATTACCCCACAGCACAGTTAACGATTGCTGAGCCCAGGAGATGTCTGACACCGTGTGCATTATGGATCTACTTTGTGTTCTGAGATGTATCTATCAGATGTAGGTATCAGGCGGACCGCAGGTCATCTGGAGAACAGGTGTGACCGGTGGAAAACGGGTGGCGAGACGCCAAATCTGATAGAGTTCCTTTTCTGATGACTGATCCTTTTAACCTCGGAGTAGACCTAGTCCATCGCAAAATGGTATCTTTAGCGGGAGATGAAAAGAGGGCTGAGGGGGTTGGGGGTGTAGGAGGAGGAGGGGGAGTTGATGTATCTCTTCCTCAATCCCTCCAAAAAGCTGTCTCCTGCTTCCCATCTCCTGCGCCCAGATTTCCTCTGAGGCCCATAACTCCCGGGCGGAGCAGGGATTAACCGTTTGCCCAAAGGTCTGGGTCATCACAAATAGACTTGTTCCAACAGCCATCCATCCACCCAGCCCCCCACCGCTGTCTCCCGACACGGCAGCTTAATGCACTCCGCGCCCCGGGATAATATTTACTGCCGCAGTCGGTCTCGCGGCGCGACGCTCCGAAGGCCGATCCGATATTGGTTACATTGAACTCCCTTATCGATTCTGTATAATCATCGACAATTCTTTCTTCTTCCTCCCTTCGTCGTCTCCGGTCTTTTCTCCCTCCCAGTAAGGTCGCCGCTTTAAATCTAAAGGACGGCGAGTTAATGAACTGACGCAGCAGAAATGAAAACAGCGTTCCAAGTCCTCTTGCGTAAAGGGGGGGGGCCATATTTGAATAGGGCACGGAGAATGACACAAGTCTGTTCGCAGAGATAACTAACTGCTACTTTGAGATTGTAAATGGGAAGAGTGTTGGTGGTATTGATAGGTCTTATTACTGCTGACTGCATAGAAAATAGACAGGGGAGATGTGTGCTTCCATGTACCCTTAAGATTACAGGTTACAGTCTATTAGCCTTTGACTGCTTTAGGTTTAGTCCAGGTTTTACTGTAAAGAGAAACACCAATGAACAACATGGACAGCTGCTTTTCACTTTTCACTTGAATAGGGAAATTAAATCCATTTAAGACACATTTCTTAAAGGTCGGACTATAAGTGCAGGAATGACTAAGGCTTAAAAGACATTGCTATTTTATTGTTTCTAAAATCTCAGCCATAGCAATCGTCTGTGATTAAAAAAAATCTAATATCAAATATTGAACTCGACAGTGCCTTTCAACCTCATTCATTAAAACACACTCTCTTTTTAAACCAGGGCCTATTGTAAACAATGCATTATTAATGGGAGCTAGCGTTCAAATATTAGGAAACAGAAAAAAAGAAATTAAGAGTAGGGGCGAAACAAATGCTATTCAAAGCAGGGAGTTTAGGGACAAAGGCACTACAGGGGTGTGTAATATTATCATGGGACGTCGTACTACAGATAAACTACAGATAAAACCAGGGGACCATTGAGACATCATATTAATGAGGACAGGCAGGGGAACAAGACAGGGTGAGAGACAGACAGACAGAGAGAGAGAAAGAGAGAGAGAGAGAGAGAGATGGACAGAGAACGAGAGAGAGAGAGAGAGAGAGAGAGAGAGAGAGAGAGAGAGAGAGAGAGATGGACAGAGAACGAGAGCGACAGAGAGACAGAGGTGGGGGTAGAACTGGTACGGAGGCAGGCACTGATTGGCTGGTATAGAGTTGAGAGAGAAGAGGGCAGAGGTAGCCGTCTTCAGAAGGTCCTGCACAGAAACACAAAGGGAAAAGGCCCTAAGGATGGGACCATAATGAGTCTCTCTCCGGAGTGGCCTTCTGCCAACGTCGAGCCAAGGTCAGGGACGGGACCTCGCTTCAACATTGGAATAGTGATGGACCGCAACGTCCTTGTGATGTCCAATGAGGGTAGCGTCTAAGATAATATACCACCGCCTCAGTATAATAATGAAATAAATGTTTCCCCCAGAACAGAAGACGGGAGGCAATTTGATAGCCGGGACTAAATAATGTTCATCCCGTATTTCAGTTAATGAGAGCATGTCAGGGTTTTGGTCAGCGCTAATATAATAGAGACTGAGAGGCTTTATTGTTAATGAGGGAGAGATAATTAAGAGGGTATCAACTATAGTGAAAGAAAAGGAAGGAGCGAAGGAGGGAGAGAAAGAAGAAGGGGAGGGAGGGAGGGAATAGCGGTGGCTTTGGTCTTTGAAGAGAGGCGAGGCTCTCCTCGTTGGAAGTCTTTCTGGGATGGCAGGTCAGACAGAGGTATGACTCATTACAGGAGTGTTGGGATTTGATGAGAGCTCTGTAGCCACAGCACTAGCCGGCCCTGACATAAGGAGGGCAGCTGGCCAACAGATCCCTAACACTGAGAGAGCAGATGACAAACAGAACCCTAACACAGAGAGGGCAGCTGGCCAACAGAACCCTAACACAGAGAGGGCAGCTGGCCAACAGAACCTTAACACAGAGAGGGCAGCTGGCCAACAGAACCCTAACACAGAGAGGGCAGCTGGCCAACAGAACCCTAACACAGAGAGGGCAGCTGGCCAACAGAACCTTAACACAGAGAGGGCAGCTGGCCAACAGAACCCTAACACAGAGAGGGCAGCTGGCCAACAGAACCCTAACACAGAGAGGGCAGCTGGCCAACAGAACCCTAACACTGAGAGAGCAGATGACAAACAAAACCCTAACACAGGGGGGCATCTGGCCAACAGAACCCTAACACAGAGAGGGCAGCTTGCTAACAGAACCCTAACACAGAGAGGGCAGCTGGCCAACAGAACCTTAACACAGAGAGGGCAGCTGGCCAACAGAACCCTAACACAGAGAGGGCAGCTGGCTAACAGAACCCTAACACAGAGAGGGCAGCTGGCCAACAGAACCCTAACACAGAGAGGGCAGCTGGCTAACAGAACCCTAACACAGAGAGGGCAGCTGGCCAACAGAACTTTAACACAGAGAGGGCAGCTGGCCAACAGAACCTTAACACAGAGAGGGCAGCTGGTCAACAGAACCCTAACACAGAGAGGGCAGCTGGCTAACAGAACCCTAACACAGAGAGGGCAGCTGGCCAACAGAACCCTAACACAGAGAGGGCAGCTGGCTAACAGAACCCTAACACTGAGAGAGCAGATGACAAACAAAACCCTAACACAGGGGGGCATCTGGCCAACAGAACCCTAACACAGTGAGGGCATCTGGCCAACAGAACCCTAACGCAGAGAGGGCAGGTGGCCAACAGAACCCTAACACAGAGAGAGCATTTGGCCAACAGAACCCTCTATTATTTTGTTTCTCTATTTTACCTACTGCCCTATCTCTGTCAATCTTTCTCTGTCTCTGTCAATCGTTATCTAACTCTCCCCCTCTCTCCTTCCCTCCCCCTCTCTTCCTCTCTCCCTATGAATAAGTGTCTACTACAGCTGAAGTTGGGCACCAGGCAGTACAATATCACAATGATGAGAAGTGTAGCTAAAGCTTGTCATACGCCATATATCCCAAACCCCAGCCACAGCCAGTTAGGTCCTATTCCTTGGCCAACTCACAGAGTACCATTTCCCTGCATGCCAAAAAGATGTCCCATTCCATAATATTAAGACCAGGAAGTTTAAATAAAGAGGCTGGTGGGGATTGGAGGGGGATGGCGAACCAGAGAGAGCAAGTGTGTTCCTAACTCCAAAAGCCCCAATCCAATTTGGGCTAATTAAGGTCATACAAAAGCTCATCATAAATATTTTCCTTTCTACAGCGCCAAGGTCTACTGAATTATATTCATGTCTTCTGTTTCCCTTTGCTCCCCAGTCGTCTCCCGTCTCAGCCAATCAAATGATTTTGTTGGTAATTAGAGGCTTCCTCTTCCCTGGTCGGGCAGGTGCTAATGAGGGTGATGCGATTAAGGAGGGCAAGGGGGCTGAACTTGGGACTGTGCAAGGTGATCAGAGAGCCTGGGGAGAGGGGCGAGAGGAGGAACTCAGGCCCCGAGACAGACAAGATCAAATACGGACAAAGCAGGCTTAATGAAGGGCAGGTCCAACATGGTAACAACCCCTTTGATACTGAAAACTGATCAATGTTGACCTCAGTGAGTTAAAGAGGAAGGGAGCAACCGGCTAATAGCGAACACTCCTTTCTTCAGCAGGATCTAGCAGCATTGGCTTCATGCAGTGATGACGAAGACGATGAAGACGATGACAAATGACAATAACTTTCGGTAACACACAACTTTTTTAGGGAAAGTGGATGTGTGGGTATGTAAATGAAATATGTATAGCAGCTTCTGATGAGATTGCAGAGATATAGAGATACATAGATTAAATCGGATTAAATCACGCCAACACACAGTCATTTATTTGAACATAACCTACTTCCATACCCATACAGTGCTATCAAACATATCTAAAGCCCGGTGTACACTACACAATTTTGGCCCCGATGTAGCTATCCCATACAAGTGTTTGAGATCGGCGACAAAAAAAAACATATCGTCGCCTACTCGGGGTGCGTTGCCTCCCCCCGACGCTCGTTTAACATGAGCAGGTCAGAGACGCAATCTGAGGGCTACCGATCTCGTATTGGAGCATGTTTGATTTGACCCGCACAACATCTGCAATGCTCTTGTAGTGTGAGATGTGCAACGACACGTTTGGAGAACGGTGATCAGCAACAGCCAATGAGAGCTCGCCAGAGTAGAAGCCGGTGAGATGATGACGTTAATTCAGCGTCCCCCAGAATGTGTGGACTCTCAAGCAGAAGCGATGACTACTACTAGGATGCGTTTGTACTTCGACAAAAGCCAACGTGTCAAATCGTTCACAAGCAACATTACTCAATTGGAAATGTTGGCGAGGTAGTTCAACTCTGTACGGCAAGCGTGATTGTCTGGCTGAAAACGTTTATACGGCCGCTTTGAGCCACATCTCGTTGTAGCTACGTTAAACCTAATCACATCGTCACATCGTGGCTTTCGCCAGACAGCGTGAACGTGGGAAACTCAGCGGCTTTAAGATCCTGAAAGTTGTTGAGTGTACACCCGGCTTAAGTACCTTCACTTAGACTAATAACACCACATGCCATTGCCCATTCATCCATATGTGTATAATGCACACTTAGAACATACTGTGCCATCAAACAGAAGGGAAATGTGTATATAAATACCGTCATTAAACTAATATGGTGTGTGCGATTGCGATCCATTAAATTTGTCCATGATGTGCAGTACTTTCAGACACAGTGCTATGAAATGCGACTAAATACACTTTAAGAAACCTACATTGAACTAACACGTTAAGCCTTTCATCTGTATGGACAAAATGGGTGTGTGTGTGTGTGTGTGTGTGTGTGTGTGTGTGTGTGTGTGTGTGTGTGTGTGTGCGTGTGTGCGTGCGTGCGTGCGTGAGTGTGCGTGAGTGTACATTGGGTCAAATGCTAATACCGCAACAGCCAAGGATTAATATAAATTACCTTTCATTCAAAAAAGTTGTGAACCCCAACCATTACCAAGCGACACACATATACCGTATGTGTCATGTATCTTAACCATCCCTGTATGTGTGTGTGTATGCATGAGTGCGTGAGAGTGTTGATGCGTGTGTGTACGTGTGTGTGTGCGTGTGTGTGTGTGTGTGTGTGTGTGTGTGTGTGTGTGTGTGTGTGAAACTGTGTGTGCTGCACTGTCAGACTGCATTCTGCCTGGCTGACTGGTGTTTCCAGGCTAAATACCCTTCTAATAGCCCTTTATTTCATCTCCACTACAGAAACTGAAAATAATGTAATAACCTTCACTCCCCCCCCAACTGTCTGGGAAGGAGCCATTGGTATGTCACATAGTATAAGGCCAATGAATGTGTGTGTGTGTGTGTGCGAACGAGCCTTCAAGGAAGTGGACCGAGCTCAGATGAAAACAAAGAGGTTATACAACCACATTATCTTCGTAATAAGGCTAAGGGCAGATATGTCTCTCTTTCAGGCTGAGTCCCAAACAGGCCCCCCATTCCCTTCACAGAGAATAGGGTACCATTTAGGATATAGGGTACCATTTAGGATACAGCCTCAGTTTATCTCCCTAAATGCCCTGAGTTGACAAAAACACTTGAAGCAGGAACAAAGTTTCCGTTCGTAAAACTTAAATATAATAATATCCACTGTATAATGGGATGACCTTGAACGTTGCCTGCCCGTCTATCAAAGAGCTCCACTTGCATTCAGTTTCAATCATTTCTGTATTCCTCTATTACATTACAACAAGCATAGAGGGAACATTATGTAAATTCAAGCCCAAATTGAACTGAACATTTTTCGGAAGAGAAGAGGATGTGGAGTGCTCGAACCCAGAGAGAGAGAGAAAGAGAGAGAGAGAGAAAACTCAGCCTCATGGGGGTTTATGGGATCTCCTTTAGCCAACGCCAATGGTGACAGCTAGTCTTGCTGTGGTCCGACACATAATGACAAAGACATTACAGACAAAAATACTTTACAATTTCCATTCATTTACAAACATGTGTGCGCTCTGTGCGTTGTCTTGAATTCATTCTGGATTTGGGGACTGTGAAGAGACGTTGGTGGCATGTCTGGTAGGAAAGTGTGTCTATTAGAGCTAAATGTAAGTCGATTATGCAGACAACTAGGAAACGTAAACACAATAATATTTCACACAAAAACAATAATTGAAGGAGTAAATGTAGTCAACCCTCAAGCAGGAAGGACTGGCATGCATGTTGCTGATGTCCGTTCTGTATGTGAAGTTAAGGGCAAGTTGTGCTGCTCTGTTTTGAGCCAGCTACAGCTTTGCTGGGTCTATTTTCGACTGCACTTGACCATATTACCGGACAGTAATCAAGATGGGACCAGAGCCTGAACAACCAGTGCAGTTGATTTTTGTGTAAAAAAACACAGAACATCTTTGTATCTTCTTTGGGATAGAGGGCAGCATTTTCACTTTTGGATGAATAGCGTGCCCAGAGAGAACTGCCTCCTACTCAGTCCCAGATGCTAATATATGCATATTATTATTAATATTGGATAGAAAACACTGGAATGATGTCTGTGAGTATAACAGAACTCATATGGCAGGCAAAAACCTGAGAAAAAATCCAAACAGGAAGTGGGAAATCTGAGGTTTGTCGTTTTTGAACTCAGCCCCTATCGAATACACAGTGGGATATGGGTCATTTTGCAATTCCTACGGCTTCCACTAGATGTCAACCGTCTTTAGAATGTTGTTTCAGGCTTCTACTGTGAAGGGGGGCCGGATGAGAGGGGATTGAGTCAGAGGTCTGGCAGCAGCCTCGATCTCAGTCACGCGCATTTCACATGAGAGGTAGCTCTCGTTCCATTTCTTTTCTACAGACAATGGAATTCTCCGGTTGGAACATTATTGCACATTTATGATAAAAACATCCTAAAGATTGATTCTATACTTAGTTTGACAAGTTTCTACGACCTGTAATATAACTTTCTGAACTTTTCATCCGATGTTCGGCTGGACCTGAACGCGCGTTTGGATTTTTTTTATACCAAATGCCCTAACAAAAGAAGCTATTGGACATAAATTATGGACTTTATGAAACAAATCAAACATTTATTGTGGATGGAACTGGGATTCCTGGGAGTGCATTCTGATGAAGATCATCAAAGGTAAGTGAATATCTATAATGCTATTTCTGACTAATGTTGACTGCGCAACATGGCGGATATTTTTTGGGGCTGTTTGGGCTCTGAGTGCCGTTCTCAGATTATGCTTTTTCCGTAAAGTTTTTTTGAAATCTGACACAGCAGTTGCATTAAGGAGACGTTTATCTATATTTCCATGTAAAGCACATGTATTTTCATCAACATTTATAATGAGTATTTCTGTAAATTGATGTGGCTCTCTGCAAAATCACTGAACATAACACACCAATATAAAATGAGATTTTTGGATATAAGTCCTAAGAGTGTCATCTGATGAAGATCATCAAAGGTTCGTGATTAATTTTATCTCTATTTGTGCTTTTTGTGACTCCTCTCTTTGGCTGGAAAAATGGCTGGGTTTTTCTGTGACTTGGTGGTGACCTAACATAATCGTTAGTGGAGCTTTCGCTGTAAAGCATTTTTTAAATGAGACACTGTGGCTGGATTAACGCAATTTTTTTTTTTAAATGGTGCCTAATAGTTCTATGTTAAAGAAATCTGATTTATGAGATTTCTGTTGATTTGAATGTGGCTCCCTGCAATTTCATTGGGGGTTCCGCTAGCGGAAGATATACCCATTTATTTGTAATTTTTTAAAACATTTTAGTAATTTAGCAGGCGCTCTTAACCAGAGCGACTTACAGTAAGTAGTGAGTGCATATATTTTCACATTTTATTTTCTTTCATACTGGTCCCCCGTGGGAATTGAACCCAGAAACATGGAGCTCTACCAACTGAGCCTACACAGGACCCTCCCCATCTTCACACCGACTTTGTCAATATGACAATGTTATACCTCGGAGATTAGCTTCCTCAACTCCAATTGAGTTTTAGGTCTGACAAGGTTTTGAACCAAATGCAAATGCTTTTAGTTGGATTTAAGACCAGTTTATTATCAAGATGTATTCTGATACTGACTGTAACTCCTTATTTAGAAATCACTGGCTTTGGGTGCTGACATGTAGAATGTGGAATCATCTGCGCACATGGTCATTCTAGCTTTGTCTAAGACCAGTGACAAAATAGAGAAGAGTAACGGCCCAAGGCACCTGCCCTGAAGGACACCGTAGTGTTCATATCTGATGTTAGAGAAACATCCATTTAAGAACAATCTCTGGGTTCTATTGGCTGAATAACTCTCCAACCATGTGAGGGCAAGTGTTGGAAAGCCACAGCAAGTGAATTTCTTCAATAACAATTTATGATCGATAACATCAAAGGCTGCACTGAAATCTAACTACACAGCTCCAACTATTATCTTATTATCCATGTCTTTTAACCAATCATCAGTCATCTGAGTCAATGCAGTACAAGTTGAGTCCCCTTATACGCAGGCTGGAAGCCAGTAGTTAACTTGTTCTCTGAAAAATACCATTGTATTTGGTAAAACACAATTCTCTCCATCAGTTTACTAAGAACATGCAGCAAATCGATCGGGCGGCTGTTAGAGCCAGCAAAGGGTGCTTTATTATTTTTAGGCAGTGGGATTACTTTAACCTTGCCAGGCAACCGTGACTCAGAATCAATCTCCACCCTCCCATCAGATGCCCCAAAACTTGGTATCCTGGCCTAGCGGTTGTTTTGGAACTGGCTATTTTGAGACTAGACCAGAACAGAGTGCACTTTGCCTGCCTGCCAGAAAGGGGTTCTGTCCCAAATGGCACCCTATTCCCTACATAGTGCACAGCGTTTGACCAGTCCCCATAGGGTTAAAAAAAAAATATATATATATATATATATAGTGCACTATATAGGGAATAGGGTGACATTTGGGAAGCACCCATGAGCTGTTTGATCTAGACATAATAGAGAGTGTGTGAATTATATGTGTCTATGTGAAAAAGGTAGCGTGGATGTGCGTGGTGTGACCATACATCAAACAAAGGTGTCTGTTCCTTACTAGGTCAAGGCTACATCAAGGTGTGCCTGGGGCCGGTCTAGTGCTGCTGACCCCGGCCCACGTATGTTCCTGCAGTCAGTGGTTCAAACTCTCATTCCGCCACCTACTTCCTCTGCCGTAGCCAACATATCTATCCTTAATCTGTCAATGAAACTTGAAAACCCCTTTAAAAGGTCACATACCTACGACTGCGCCTCACTGCAGCTCCCTTATTCAATGTCATGACAGTGGGGCTTTCTACTGGTAACATATACTTAGTAACCCAATAAGAATTATCTTCTGACTGTGACCTTTTGAACTCTGACTAACAAGCATTACCGACCAACACTCTTTGAATTTTGAGCTGCAGTAGCTCGGCGGAGGCTTCCTTGACATTTTCCTGCTCTCTCTCTCTCTCTTGTACCATCTGGGAATGCAGTATTGACATCCTATATGTCTATGTGGTGTATCAGATAAGCACATCACGGCTCTGCAGTACAAGGGGAAATAAGGCAGGTAGATTGGGTGAGTGGCATGGCGAGAAAGACCGGGGGGACAAGGGGGGAAATTGTGACTTACCTCGACCAGCTTGTTGGCGTGCTCGCGGAATACCTGCGCATACTCCTTGACCTCCTTCTCGTTGCCACTCTTGGCCGCCTCGATGAGCACCAGCAGCGGCACGTTGGTCTCCAGGAACGAGTCGGAGATGTGGTCCATCACCGCCTTCCTCAACTGGAGAGAGAGGGACAGAGTGTGCTTAACCTCGTGTTTACTAAGTGTTTTAACTTTCCATGACAGTGAAGTATAACATATTTATCATTGAATTGAGAGCGGGGACAGAGAGAGAGAGGGGGGGGGAGAGGGAGAGAGGGAGGGGAGAGGGAGTGAGAAAGAGAGAGCGAGGGGAGAGGGACAGAGAGACAGAGAGCGAGAGAGACAGAGAGAGAGCGAGGGGAGAGGGACAGAGAGACAGAGAGCGAGTGAGGGAGAGGGACAGAGAGACAGAGAGCGAGAGAGACAGACAGAGAGCGAGGGGAGAGGGACAGAGAGAGAGTGAGGGGAGAGGGACAGAGAGACAGAGAGAGAGCGAGGGGGAGAGGGACAGAGAGACAGAGAGAGAGCGACGGGAGAGGGACAGAGAGACAGAGAGAGAGCGAGGGGAGAGGGACAGAGAGACAGAGAGAGAGCGAGGGGAGAGGGACAGAGAGACAGAGAGAGAGCGAGGGGAGAGAGACAGAGGGACAGAGAGACAGAGAGAGAGCGAGGGGAGAGAGACAGAGGGACAGAGAGACAGAGAGAGAGCGAGGGGAGAGAGACAGAGAGACAGAGAGAGAGCGAGGCGAGAGAGACAGAGGGACAGAGAGACAGAGAGAGAGCGAGGGGAGAGAGACAGAGAGACAGAGGGACAGAGAGAGAGCGAGGGGAGAGAGACAGAGGGACAGAGAGACAGAGAGAGAGCGAGGGGAGTGAAACAGAGACAGAGAGAGAGCGAGGGGAGAGAGACAGAGGGACAGAGAGAGAGCGAGGGGAGAGAGACAGAGGGACAGAGAGACAGAGAGAGAGCGAGAGGAGAGAGACAGAGGGACAGAGAGAGAGCGAGGGGAGAGAGACAGAGGGACAGAGAGACAGAGAGAGAGCGAGGGGAGAGAGACAGAGAGACAGAGAGAGGGAGATAGGCGAACAGAAAGAGAGGATCAGCAGCAGCAGGGGGTCGTAAAATAGTAAAATGGCTGCCCGCGAGTTGTTATTTTACACATGAGACCTTTTACGAGGGCAGCACTTTGCGACTTATATATTTGTTTATGGAATCGTTTTGCCAAACTGGCAAGGAACACAGTCTTTTCCCCTGCTAAATGGACACTGATGGTATTCACAGTCTCTTCATATCGGACAGTGAAACAGACGAGTGGGTATAGAGTCAGTACAATGACAGTAGACATGTGCTCTATCTTACTAAGAGAAGGACTTGGGCATATGGACCCTTGGAGGCAAGCAAGCACGCAAACACATACTCGGAAGGAAGGACAGATGCACGCACACACACACACACACACACACACACACACAGACAGACAGACAGACAGACAGACAGACATACACAAACTCCAATCGAGTTAAATGTCTTTGGAGTAGCGGTTCAAAGGAGTCAATTGACTAGTCTTGTGATGTTTAATTTCACGACTATCAGACTGAAGCCATTTGAATGAATGAGCAACTACGGTGGGGACATCACTTTAGTTTCTGATGCCATCGTTCATAATTAGGCTATAAAGAAAACATTATTGCACCACGTTCCTGGTGTTAAAGAACTACAGATTTAGAGGGGCAGCGAGGGAGATATGGGGGTGCCGGTGATTGACAAGGGCATTTGGCTCCTAACCAGCAATAATCATCAGTCAGTCAAGCGCATTCACACGCGCACGAGCGCACGCACACACACACACACACACACATTAGACAGTGAAACACACACTCACCCCTCCACCGACCAATTAAAATCTTAACTGCCAAGCCACAGTGGAGGGACAGTAATGATGAATTATGGCTCGTGGAGGTTTAATCCATCACTCTGGTTCTTTGAGGGGAGACTAGGAGTCTGCCTCCAAAATTGATATTTTGCTGCACTACTATTGGCCAGAGTCATACGGACCCCTGTCAAAAGTAGTGCATGGCATAGGGAATAGGGATCCATTTGGGAGACATCCTACAAGCCGGCCAAGAGCTGTAGGACATGACAGGCCTACATAAGCAACCCAGCTTTAGCCAAAATCCTGTGTTCAATAGGTGGGAGATGTTTTAACACTACAACCACCTGGCCTTTCAGCCTATAAGTCCCCGCTAGAGAACGTTCCGGCCCTTTTAGCATATGGATCAGATGCATATCAACCCGCAAGGCGCGGCAAAACATAAGCACCGATGCTTGGTAAATAGTTTATAAACGACAAAAAGGGTGAATTGCTAAAAGATATATTGACGGCAAATAAATCAATACAAACGACAACAACAACAAAAAGAATAAGAACAATAGTTATTTGTTCAGGTCGAGTCAGGGACGTGTTTTGTATAATTCTACAAAGTCATAGAAAAAACATAGGCCTGTGGCCTAGTTTTGTTTCCCTTTTTTATTTGTTTTTATTTATCATTTAACATTTAAGTCATTTAGCAGACGCTCTTATCCAGAGCGACTTATTTCACCTTTATTTAACCAGGTAGGCTAGTTGAGAACAAGTTCTCATTTGCAACTGCGACCTGGCCAAGATAAAGCATAGCAGTGTGAACAGACAACACAGAGTTACACATGGAGTAAACAATAAACAAGTCAATAGCACAGTAGAAAACAAATAGTCTATATACATTGTGTGCAAAAGGCATGAGGAGGTAGGCGAATAATTACAATTTTACAGATTAACACTGGAGTGATAAATGATCAGATGGTCATGTACAGGTTGAGATATAGTTGTGCAAAAGAGCAGAAAAGTAAATAAATAAAAACAGTATGGGGATGAGGTAGGTCAAAATGGGTGGGCTATCGGTTAACTGCTCAGATGTTTGAAGTTGGTGAAGTTGGTGAGGGAGATAAAAGTCTCCCTTACAATGAAAACATGACCGTGTTTGATCAGCTTTGTTTGTAGGTTCGATTAGTAATAGAGTTAACGTCATTGATAAAGTCCAGTTACAGCTCCGTTTGACAAAGTAGAAGTGAAAAAAGATCATAATAATATTAATAGAACCAGCCAGGTGACAGGTGAAATGATTTGCTGTATTCCTAAACAAAAGCACCAGCGCATGAACTATTGTAAACGATGAATTGCATAAATAAATTGAATATTCACAAGTTTGCTTTAGCAGCCAGAGCAATGCTGCCGCGCGCGTGGTCATGTGATGAATGCATTGACAGCACGGATATTCTTGGAAAAAGTGACATTTGGAAATAGAGATGCACCTCTGATGTTATGACAGTTATTTGACAAAGGTTGCGTGTCATAGAAACTCCAGAATATGCTCTTTCTGATACTATATAGAAATCACAACGTTTTACCTGCATGAGACTCTGAAGGATTTGATAAAGCGATGATCCTTTCCTTGCATCTGTACATTTCACCCATCTCTTCATGTACAATTTGACAACTGATAGGCCCAACATTGTCACTCATCGGATCTTGTCTATAGGCTAACTCTTATTATGTGTTAAATACGTTTAGGTGCAGTTTCGTTGGGCCGGCTGTGCAGGCTGACTGGCATCGCTTGTTTCCCGCTCCACAAGTTGGACAGAGTCAAGTATATGTTTCGCATTATTCTAAAGGCATACTGTAGCATGTCCTCCTTTCATTAGTAAGAGAGTTACGGTAAATAAAACAGTGATGTAACAGCTTCTTTTTTCTCCCCAAAGTAAAACATAAAAGAGAACGATATTAAACCCGCAAGGCGCGGTTCAATTATTAACATGATTGCCAATGCTGATAAACAGGCATAACAAACTCCTCATTACACTATTGTCGTTCTACATTAAATCAACCTCTTCACCCTCCTCAACATTCAGTTAAGGCCTCATTTCAATTTGATCGTGAAGTAACTTTGCACAATTATCGTCCATTCCATCCATTTCTCATTCAGCAGGCTGGCATTGTTTGCTTCGCTGGATAGAGCCAATGATATGTTTTGCGTTATTCTAAATGCCTACTGCCACACGTAGCATGTTTTCGCTTCCCTTACAATACATTGGATTAGTAATAGAGTTATAGTAAATCAAACAGTCTCATAACAGCTTATTTTTACAAAGTAAAACATAAAAAAACAGAATGGTGTCAACCCCCGAGGCGCGTGGTCAAATGATTTGCTGCAGATAAATGGGCATAACACAAACTCATCATTACCCTATTGTCTTTCTCATTTAAATCAACCGCTTCACCCTCCTTATCATTCAGTTAGGCCTCGTTTAAATTCAGTTGTGAAGTAAGGTGCACGATTGTCACCCATTCCTTCATTTGTCATTCATTCAGTGAGGAGAGAGAGAGACGCTTTAGCGCCTGGCTGCGCACCAGCATCCCAGTAGCACATTGTCTCGGAGGGTTTTTAGGAATAGGTGTGGAAGAAAACAGGTTAAAAGACTCGAAATACTTTTCTGTTTGTGAATTCAAAATTCGGGACAAAGTGAACATTTAGGAAAAGTCAGGGAAGGAGCAGGACATAGCGTTTTTGGGGGAGCAGATTTTTTTCCGATTGACAAAATCAAACGTCAGTGGGCGTTGGCCTTGTGGCGTTTCTTGTGTCCCACGAGAAGTTCAGATTTGGTTGCACGTTGCAAAACTTTTTTCTACACCGCGCATGAACCACAGCCATTTGTTCAAGGAAAAGAGTAGGAACGAGACTTCTTCCCTATCGCAATCAATGTGCCATGTTCATTTGGGTTGCGGGGTACCTGAGCATGAAATTCGGAGAGAGAGGGGAGTGCTCTCCTAGTTAATGATCCTTCTACCCCTGTGCCAAAAATCTAATCCTTACTTTTAATGAACTTTAGCCTCCTTGTTAATAGGACTTTTCCCATTGTCAGTGTGCTATAGCCTTGAGTCTGATCGAATATGTTTCATCATTTATCTGTATATAAACCATACAATATATATAGATCATGTTGGGAATACACTCTGCCATATATATCTGTATACATAGGGGCAGTGTCCCAGACACAGAGTAAGCCTAACTCTGGACCGAAAATGGAGAACATACATTGAATTTGCTCAGGATTAGACTGAATCTGCGTCCAGGAAACCGCCTCTTGATGTTATAATATTCATGTTAATAAGTACATGTTAGATGAAATAGTATTGAGCAATGCCTAAAAGTGACGTCGAGGTGTTAGACTGAGACTGAAAGAAGAAGGGATGATACAGTAGCACTCAGTCCTTCTCTCCTCTCTGCACCATCAGCATTCCCAATGCCCAAACCCCACAGGACTCCCACTTAAATCTTTCAGCCATCTCTCTCTCTCTCTCTCTCTCTCTCTCTCTCTCTCTCTCTCTCTCTCTCTCTCTCTCTCTCTCTCTCTCTTTACCAGAATTTTGGTAACTTTCAAGTTTTGAGGGGAATGTATTCCAACTAGTGGCCTTTTTGGGTACTACAGATTATCACAGGTGTCTGTAATTATCTCTGGTCCTCCTCATCACATGTAAAATATAAATAAAATAAATACATAAAAACATGAAATAATCAAATAAGATGATACAAAAATAATAGAATGACAAAGCTGTAAAACATGATCCTAAATACAAACAATCAACTTAGTGAACTGCATTGGTGTTTAATATAAGGGCTTCCACTTGTATTTATTTTACTATGTCATTGTGTCTTTGTTGTTAATGTTTTGGCACCAAACTTGTGGCTGTTGTGAAAGAAGTCAATAATTGCAAAAGTTGCAGAGTTAATTGAAAATAATGGCATTGCTGATGACATGTTTTTCCCCATTACTAAGCCATTTTCTCTTGAACCGTGTCCTCTATCCACGACAATATGGATACGGATCCATATATTCAAATATCTTTTAACGTTATTCAAGTATAAATGACCCAAGTTACAATAGTTTACGCGTTAACTACCAAAATGACTGAATGTCTCTTTCTCCCTCATCTCCCTCTCTCTCTCTCTCTCTCTCCTCTGCACTCTCTTCCAACCCAACCCTCCTCCTGTATGTCACTACCACTCCTCCTCACAAGTTATTTGGAGGAGTCACTGCAACTGCACAACTACTCTACTACTCTAGTACTACTTCTACTCTACTCGTGTGATTGCCAAAATGATGGTACACTGTATATCATTGTACATTTGGATAATTAAGTAATATATCATGCCTGGTATCATACATTGCGCGGTCGCATGGTATCGCCGTAGACATGAGTTGGCGTTGGAAGTTATGTCGGTATAAATGCCAGACTACGCAGACTCTATCACACTGTCGCGCCGACCTAAACTGAACCGTACCGCTCTGGCTCGGATATATTTTATTTTTCATGTGGCCTTTTCCAGCATCAACTATGGTATCTCGGACGCAGTTTAGTATTGTGAAAAGGTTATTGGTCCATTAGCCACCTTTTGACCTATGTCCTGATGTCACATCATCATATGAAATGGGTGATACTGATAAAAACACAATTGCAGTGACTCCAGTCTGCCTTCCCTTGAATACTGTGATGTCTATTGTGTAGTAGATGGAATCTCGAGTCGTGTCATTTTGCGGGTAAATTGGAACGGAAGAAAGAGTGGAGTGTGTGCCTGTGATTTCTCCTGCTCAGACTACGAAAACAGCGAGTGGAAAATTGGAAACAACAAAAAGAGAGAATGAGTGCTTTAGCTCAAATTGCTTTGAGCGTCTACCAAAAAGTTTGACGTATTATGAAATACCTGTTTCTCTCACCTTCCTCTCTTCCCCTTCTTCTCTGTCTAATCCTCGACCTCTCTTCTATCTTGTCATCCACACATCGAGTTAGAAGCCCAGTTAAACCTGCTGCGATTCACACCTAACTCTAACGCTGGATAAAAGCATTGAAAGGAATGCTGTGAAATCATTTGGACGGCATATTTAGTTAACCAAAAAACCTGGGAGAGATGAATATCCGTTGGGCTGTTTGCAGATAAGCAGAGGGCCGTGTGATCTTCAAAGATGGAGATTAGCGTTTGCTTTACACATTTCCTTTTTTAATGGTGGAGAGAAACTGTGTTTGTTTTTTGAATTAGACACCTGCTCTGACACAACAAAGGAGATGTCTGATGGAGAGAACTGTCGCAAAGATCCCCTATGTGTGTGTGTGTGTGTGTGTGTCTTCAATGGGATGCAGTATGTTTGACTCATCAGTGTTATGTAAGAGGTCGGTGCGAGGAATGCAGATTTTTACATTGGTGATGATTTACTTTACCTCCCCCCACCTCCACCCCCTTGTCCCCCCCCCCAACCCTACCCCTGTTCCCCGTTTGTTTACGACAAGAGAAATAAAGTACATCAAAAAAGCTAAAAACAAATATGCAATTATAAGGAAGAAAATAGAGAATCCAATTATGAAAGGGAAAACATTGGCGGGGTGGTTTGGAGTCGTATTCCCCCGTTCCCCGGTCTCACTTGTGATCCAGTGCAGATGGCAGGAGCTGAGTGTGTGTGTGCGTGTGTGCGTGCGTGTGCGCGTGTGCGTGCGTGCATGTGTGCGTGCGTGTGTGTGCGTGTGTGCGTGCGTGCATGTGTGCGTGCGTGTGTGTGTGTGTGTGCGTGTGCGTGTGTGTGTGTGTGTGTGCGTGCCGAGGGGGGTCAGTGGCAGAAAGTTTCTTATTAAAATGTCAGGAGCAATCATATGGATAAACGTCCAGGCGCCACAGAGAGAGACAAAACAGCCTGTGCAAATGAAAATTAAGTAATAGTGCTCATATTTGATATCAGGGAACTGCGGTAGGAAGAGAGGACGAGGGGAGGGGGGGGGGGGATGAGAAATGAGAGAAGAGGAGGATTTGTGTTTTATTTGATTTATTACGATTCCCACTAGCCGCCGCCAGCGGCGACAGCTAGTCTTACCTGGATCTGACACATAACAAAAACAATAAATAATCAGAGATGTAGTTTTTTACATACATTTAAAAACATAAACATGTAGTGTGCGTGTGCATCTATCGGTTAAACATAAATGTCAGTACATACACACAACAACTCGATCTCAAGGGGGAGAGGCGTTGTGCCGTGAGGTGTTGCTTTATTTCTTTTTAAACCAGGTATGGTGTTCACTTGCGCTATATGAGATGAAAGGTAGTTCCATGTGCTAATGGCTGTATAATACTTTGTATACTAATCTGTAAAACACTGTATGTTTCCTTGAATTTGTTCTGGTCCTTGGGACTGTGAAAAGACCCCTGGTAGCAAGTCTGGTGGGGTAAGGTTATGTGTCAGTGTTGTGTGTAAGCTGACTATTCAAACCATTTAGATTTTTTTTTTTTTTAAGTTTCTCATAAAAACAAGAAGTGATGTTGTCAGTCTTTCCTCAACGCTTAACAAAGAGAGACTGGCATGCATAGTATTTAAATCAGCCCTCTGATTACAATGAAGAGCAAGACGTGGCACTCTGTTCTGGGACAGCTGCAGCTTAACTAGGTCTTTCTTTGCAGCACTTGACCATATGACTGGACAATAATCAAGATAAGATAAAACTAGAGCCTGCAGGACTTGCTTTCTGGAGTGTGGTGTCAAAAAAGCAGAGCATCTCTTTATCACGGACAGACCTCTCCCCATCTTTACAACCATTGAATCTATATGTTTTGACCATGACAGTTTAGAATCCAAGGTAAAGCAAAGTAATTTAGTCTCCTCAACATGTTCAAGAACGTAGGGAATGATTTGTACCAAATACGATACTCTTAGTTTTACAGTTGTTCAGGACCAGTTTACTATTGGCCACCCATTCCAAAACTGACTGCAAAGTTTTGTTAAGGGTTCAGTGACTTCATTAGATGTGGTTGCTGACGAGTGTATGGTTGAATCATCAGCATACATGGATACACATGTTTTGCTTAATGCCAGTAGCGGGTCATTAGTAAAAATAGAAAAGAGTAGAGGGCCTGAGGAGCTGCCCTGCGGTGTGCTACACTTGACATGTTTGACATTAGAGAAGCTTCCATTAAAGAAAACCCTCTGAGTTATATTAGATACAGTAGATAGCTCTGAATCCACAATATGGCAATTCACAATAAGGCAGAGGTTGAAAATCCGTAACACATACATTTTCTCAACAGCATGTTATGGTTAATAATATCAAAGGCTGCATTGAAATCTAACAAAAAGAAGCTCCCACAAATCTTCTTATTATGAATTTCTTTCAACCAATCATGTTGAATGCCCTTCTCTATAAGCATGCTGAAAGTTTGTTGTTAATTAATTAGAAAAATAGTATTGTATTTGGTCAAACATAATTTTGTTCAACAGTTTGCTAAGAGCTGGGGAACAAGCTGATAGGTCTGCTGTTAGAACCAGTAAAGGCCTCTTTGCCACTCTTGGGTAGGGGAATGACTTTGGCTTCCATCCAGGACAAACACTTTCCTTTAGGCTCAGATTAAATATATGACAGACAGGAGTGCATATAGTCAACTACCATCCTCAGTAGCTTTCCATCGAAGTTGTCAAAGCCAAGAGGTGTGTCATTATTGATCGATAACAATCATTTTTCCACCTCTCCCACACTAACTTGACAAAATTCAACCTATCGATGCATTTCTTTCATTATTTGTTTTTTTTAAATGCATGAATACGATGGCTCACTTTGCCAATGACGTTACCATTAAAATAATTGGCAACATCAAATGTTTGGTGATGAATAAGCCACCCGAATCAATGAAAGATGGAATTGAATGTCTTTCTGTCCATAATTTAATTTCAACTACTCATTGATATCATGATTATATCATTAATCTAATAATAATAATAATAATTCATAATACCGTTTATTCTTGTTTTTGTTCAGTTTAGTCACATAGTTTCTCGATTTGCAGTAAGTCAGCCAGTCAGATGTGCAGCCAGACTTACTGCTACTCCTTTTGCCCCATCTCTTTCAACCATGCAGTTTTTACATTCCTCATCAATCCATGGAGCCTACAGTTTTAACAGTCAGTTTCTTAACAGGTGCACGTTTATCAATAATTGGAAGAAGCAATTTCATAAATCCATCAAGTGCCGTGTCTGGATGCTCCTCATTAATCACATCAGACCTACAAATATTTTTAACATCATCCACATAAGAGTCACAGCAAAATCCTTTGTGTTGTTGTGGAAAACTCTTATACACTATTTTAGGCCCAGCTTTTGGAACCTTGGCTTTCTTGGATATAGCAACTATAGTTCTATATTATTAGTAAGAATGTGATCAATACATGTGGATGATCCTGTTCATGTGGTGTTTGTAAACACCCTTGTAGGTTGATTAATAACCTGAACCAGATTACAGGCACTGGTTGCAGTGAGACGTTTCCTCTTCAGCAGAAATTTTGATTAAAAAAAACAGTATTTATTCAGGTCCCCAAGAAAGTAGACCTCTCTGTTTACATCACATACACCATCAAGCATTTCACACACATTATTTAGATACCGACGGTTAGCACTTGCTGGCTTATAGCAACACCCCCAAAAGAAAAGGCTTTAGATGAGGCAGGTGAACCTGCAACCACACCACTTCAATAACACTTGACATGAGATCTTCTCTAAGCATTACAGGGAATATGTCTCTGAATAAGCATACATCATTCCTGAGAGGAAGGGACCTGGTGGAAGAGTGTTCCATGATGACATGGCTCTATACACACAGTAACTGAACAACACATGAAGTCTGTTTTTGGTTTGAGTACCGTGAAGAAACCCATAGCAGCGTGTCTGGGGGGGGTTATGCATGTCTGTTTGAAGTGTCGGCAAATATATTATACAAATGATTAGGACTTTTCGACACAAATGTTTCTTTAAAAGACTAGAAGAGAAGTAGTCCATTTGTCCTCAACCACGAATGCCTATCATGCATGTTGTTGATGTTAGTTCCGTGTGTGCAAGCAAGGCGCGCTGCTTTGTTTTTAGTCAGCTGCAGCTTGGCTATGTCTTTCTTTGCTGCACCTGACCATACTAGCGGACAGTAATCAAGACGGAACAAGATCACAGCCTGAACAACTAGCACAGTTGATCTTTGTGTCAAAAACGCAGAACATATATATTTTTTTTATAACAGACATACCTCACCCCATCTTCACAACAGCTTTGTCAATATGACTTGATCATGATAACGGACCACGAAACGTTACTCCTGGGAGTTTAACTTGTTCAATTGTCATTTCTGCACATCTCCCGTTGAGGTTTCCTGTAGGTCTAAGATGCTTCGAACCAAATAAAATCCTTTTGTTTTTTTAGATGTATTGAAGACCAGTTTATTGTTAATGACCCATTCTGACACTGACTGTAAACCCCTTGTTATGAGTCTCAGTGAAGCTCACTGGCTGTAGGTGCTGATTTGTAGAGTGTGCAATCATCAGCAACACGTCATTTTAGCTCTTTGTAAGACCAGTGGCAAATAATGAGTAAGAATAGAGAAGAGAAACAGCCAAAGCAACAAGTGTGGCAATACGAGTGGGCTTGGAGGATAACCACCCAATGAGGAAACTGGAAAGCCTTGGTTTGGAATGAGGCTGCCTGTGCAGTCTTTCCAGAAAGTGTTTTTTTATGGAAAATTGCCCCACTGGCTAGATACTACGGCACCTACACTGTGCCTGAACTCACCAATAGTTCTATTCACCCAAACATGTATGCATGATGTGTAAGAACACCATATCTGTTAATGGCTTGGGCGCAGCTGATGTAGACTAGATAGGTGCAGCATGGCTGATAATACATACAGCATGTGGACCAGCAAGGTACAGGACAGTAGATGACGGCTGGAGATGGATTTTTCCAGCAGTCCATAATGAGTGCTGACATTAAAGGCCCAGTGCAATCAAAATGTTGTTTTTGCCTATGTTTTATATCCTATTGTACAACAGCTGATGAAACTAACACCGTAAAAGTGTGAACAAATGTGATCAGTGTTATTTCCTAATAGTTGCTAGTTGAAAATGCAATCTACACAGCAGGTTTGCGTGGGAGTTTCGGCTTTCCGTGCTGACATCACCATGCGGTAAACTCTCTGCCAATAATAGCTCATTTTCAGTTTTCCCCTCCCAACTCAGACCACTCCCAGACAGTCTTGATACATTTTTTGCTAAAAAGCTATTTTTGCCATTTTAATGAAAATCTATAACAGTAATGTACACTACATGACCAAAAGTATGTGAACACCTGCTCGTCGAACATCTCATTCCAAAATCATGGGTACTAATATGGAGTTGGTCCCCCCTTTGCTACAGCTTCAACTCTTCTGGGAAAGCTTTCCACTAGATGTTGGAATATTGCTCTGGGCAATTGCTTCCATTCAGCCACAAGAGCATTAGTGAGGTAGGGCACGGATGTTGTGAGATTAGGCCTGGCTCGCAGTAGGCGTTCCAATTCATCCCAAAGGTGTTCGATGGGGTTGAGGTCAGGGCTCTGTGCAGGTCAAACCTAGATTCATCCATCGGACTGCCTGATGGTGAAGAGTGATTCATCACTCCAGAGAACGTGTTTCCACTGCTCCAGAGTTCATTGGCAGTGTGCTTTACACCACTCCAGCCAACGCTTGGCATTGCGCATGTTGATTTTAGGATTGTGTGCGGCTGCTCGGCAATGGAAAACCATTGCACGAAGGACACGATGAACAGCGATTGTGCTGACGTTGCTTCCAGAGGCCGTTTGCAATTCGGTAGTGAGTGTTACACGCTTCATCACTTTCCTGTTATGTCAGCTTGTGTGGCCTACCACTTCGCGGCTGAGCCATTGTCGTTCCTAGACGTTTCCACGTCACATTTGACCAGGGCAGCTCTATCTGGGCAGAAATTTGACGAACTGACTTGTTGGAAAGGTGGCATCCTTATTGTCATGCCACGTTGAAAGTCACTAAGCACTTCAGTAAGGCCATTTTACTGAAAATGTAGATTGGAGATTGCATGGCTGTGTGCTCGATGTTATACACCTGTCAGCAATGGGTGTGGCTAAAATAGCTTAATCCACTCATTTGAAGCGGTGTCCACATACTTTTGGTGATGTGGTGTACAAAACTGTTACCCAGAAATGATTTGATATTTATATTTCAAAAAGCTGCATTGGGCCTTTAAGAGTGTTGTGAGCTAGTCTATCAGCCACCCTCCTCCTTCCCTCTCTTATCAGTCATTTCTGGTGGCAGGCCCGGGTCCCCGTGGTCAGGCCTCAAGAACGCCGCCCGTAGAAGCAACGCCACAGGGTTATCAGGCGGCGATGGAGCCCAAGCGAGTGGCGGGGAGAGAGTCAGTGGAGGGCAAAACGACTGCTGATAGCGTTAACGACTGACCGTTTGACACCATACCTGTCACGCTGACAGCAGTGTGGGGGCCATTGTCATTGTCAGTCAGCTAGATACTGTGACTTGTCACCACGGAAGCATTTGTAAGTTAAACAGCTTTACTATATATTCGACTTGAATTGTCTTTTTGTGCTCATTGTTATCTGTCGGAAGTGAAACACTAACAGAATAACTGATACCAACCTAAATCATTTTGTGCTTGTTACCAGGCGATAGAATGCAACGATCAACACATACATTGATCTACTGTAGAATGTATAGGAAAAAATAACACATACACTTTAGTTTATAGACGACAGCATCTCTCGTATGGCTAATCAACGAGCCATCTGTCTTGATATGAAACAGCTGTTCCTCTGATTCCAATTTCCATGCACTATAAACAAACAGCAGAATTAATCCAGGATATAACCATTATAATGAACGGGTACTGTAGCATTTGTTGCGCTGCCGCCACGGGGGAGCCCTGCGATCAGCCATCAGTCAAAGATCGGGAGCGAGCCCCGGTGAAGAAGTCACTTGACAACAGGCATTCATAACAAACAGGATGACAAGGCTAGGAACACATGGCACGTCTCTAGGCACCCTTTTCCATTAATAGTGCACTACTTTTGACCAGAGCCCTATAGGCCCTGGGCCAAGGTAGGGCACTATATAGAGAATAGGCTGTAAATGGGGACGCAACCTGTAGCGGTAGCTGACTATCAGGGGAATAGTCATTTCGGCGAGGCGAGACATTTGAGGATATTAGCTCAGTGCACAATCAGCCCTTCTCTTTCCCCAATTAGGACTATTCATCAACTTTTGGAACAGCTGGGACGCTATTTTTACAGTTTCATATTCAGCCTCTCTCTCCACCCCTCTCTTTTGTTCTGTTTCACCCACATTGTCTCTCACTTTGTTTCATCCCTTTGGCCTTAAACCAGCTGCTGGCAGTACCGTGGCATTATTGCTAGTCACAGAAAGGGACTGGCTATAGGGCAATTCAGCATATGCCAGATGGGCTGGAGTAAAAATACCATGGCTATATATACAGGGAGTACCAGTACCAAGTTGATGTGCATGGGTACAAGGTAATTGAGGTAGCTACAGTTGAAGTCGGAAGTTTACATATTGTACACTTAGGTTGGAGTCAATAAAACTCGTTTCTCAACCACTCCACAAATTTCTTGTTAACAAACTATAGTTTTGCCAAGTGAGGACATCTACTTTGTGCAGGACACAAGTCACTTTTCCAACAATTATTTACAGACAGATTATTTCACTTATAATTCACTGTATCACAATTCCAGTGAGTCAGAGGTTTACATACAGTAAGTTGACTGTCAGTCAGGAAGTTAAAGCTTGGTCGCAAATGGGGTCTTCCAAATGGACAATGACCCCAAACATACTTCCAAAGTTGTGGCAAAATGGCTTAAGAACAACAAAGTCAAGGTATTGGAGTGGCCATCACAAAGCCCTGACCTCAATCCTATAGAAAATTTGTGGGCAGAACTGAAAAAGCGTGTGCGAGCAAGGAGGCCTACAAACCTGACTCAGTTATACCAGCTCTGCCAGGAGGAATAGGCCAAAATTCACCCAACTTATTGTGGGAAACTTGCGGAAGGCTACCCGAAATGTTTAACTCAAGTTAAACAATTTAAAGGCAATGATATCAAATACAAATTGAGTGCATGTAAACTTCTGACCCACTGGGAATGTGATGAAAGAAATAAAAACTGAAATAAATAATTCTCTCTACTAATATTCTGACCTAAGACATGGCATTTTTACTAGGATTAAATGTCAGGAATTGTGAAAAACTAAGTTTAAATGTAGTTGGCTAAGGTGTATGTAAACTCCTGATTTCAACTGTATGTACATATAGGTAGGAGTAAAGTGACTAGGCAACAGGATAGATAATAGACAGTAGCAGCAATGTATTTGGTGAGTGTGAAAGTGTTTGTGACGTCAGCATGCTTGTGTGTGCATGTTATGTGGTGTGTGTGTTGGGGTGTCAGTTTAAGTATGCGTGAGCATGTGGGTAGAGTCTATTGTGTGTCCTTAGAGTCAATTTCAAGGGTTTTAGTGAAAAAAAGGGTTCAATGCAGGTAGTCTGTGTAGCCATTTGATTAGTTATTTTAATGTCCTGCTTAGAAGTCTTATGGCATGGAGGAAGAAGCTGTTCAGGGTCCTGTTGGTTCCAGACTTGGTGCATTGGTACTCTTGTCGTGCACCTGCAGAGAGAACAGTCTGTGGCTTGGGTGGCTGGAGTCTTTCACAATTGTTTGTGCCTTCCTCTGACACCACCTGGTATAGATGTCTTATACCAGGCGGTGTCAGTTGCCATTTCAAATGGTGATGCAGCCAGTCAAGATGCTCTCGATGGTGCAGCTGTAAAACGTTTTGAGGCTCTGAGGGCCCATGCCAAATCTTTTCAGCCTCCTTGCGCATTGTTGTGGCGTTTCACAACTGTGTTTGTGTGTTAGGACCATGTCATATCCTTAGTGATGTGGACATTGAAGCTCTCGACCCGTGCTCTGCCCTCTGTTTTCTGAAGACCACGATCAGCTTCTTTGTCTTATTGATATTCAGGGAGAGATTGTTTTCCTGGCACCACACTGCCAGGTCTCTGACCTCCTCCATATAGGCTGTCTCATTGTCGTCAGTGATCATACCTACCACTGTTATGTCATCGGCAAACTTAAAGATGGTGTTGGAGTCGTGCAATGCCACACAGTAGTGGGTGAACAGGGACTACAGGAGGGAGTTAAGCACACACCCCAGAGGGGCCCCCGTGTTGAGGGTCATGGCACAATTTATTATAAGCTTCCAGGTGAGAGTCCTGCTCCTTGAAAGGGGCAGCTCTACCCTTTAGCTCAGTGTGAATGTTGCCTGTAATCCATGGCTTCTGGTTGGGGTATGTACGTAGAGTCAATGTGGGGACAATGTCCTTGATGCACTTATTGATAAAGTCACTGACTGATGTGGTGTACTCCTCAATGCCATCGGAAGAATCCCAGAACATATTCCAGTATTTGCTAACAAAACAGTCCTGTACTTTATCTACTTCAGCTGACCACTTTTTATATACTGAGTCAGTGGTGCTTCCTACTTAAATTTTTACTTGTACACAGGAATCATGAAGATAGAATATGGTCAGATTTGCCAAACGGAGGTTGAGGGAAAGCTTCGTAAACATCTCTGTGTTTGGAGTAAAGGTGGTCTAGAATTTTTTCCTCTGGTTGCACATTTAACATGCTGATAGAAATTAGGTAAAACTGATTTAAGTTTCCCTGCATTAAAGTCCTGGCCCACTAGAAGCGCCGCCTCTGGATAAGCATTTTCCTGTTTGCTGATGGCGGTATACAGCTCATTGAGTGTGGTTTTAGTGCCAGCATTGGTCTGTGGTGGGATGTAGACAGCTATGAAGAATACAGATGAAAACTCTCTAGGTAGATAGTGTGGTCTACAGCTTATCATGAGATGCTCTACCTCAAGCGAGCAAAACCTTGAGACTCGTGCACCAGCTGTTGTTTAAATAGATGCATAGGCTTCTGCCCCATGTCTTACCAGAGGCTGCTGTTCTGTCCTGCCGAAAGGATGTATAACCCGCCACCTGTATGTTCTTAAGGTCGTCGTTCAGCCACGACTCGGTGAAACATAAGATATTACAGTTTTTAATGTCCTGTTGGCAGGATAAACGTGCTTTCAGTTCATCCCATTTATTTTCCAGTGATTGAACGTTAGCTAGCAGGGCGGAAGGCATGGGCAGATTAGCCACTCGTCACCTGATCCTCACAAGTCATCCTGATCCCTTTCTGCAAAATCTGCGTTTCCTTCTCCAGCGAATAATGGGGATCTGGGCCTGGTCGGGGGTCTGTATTATGTCCCTCCTGTCCGACTCATTGAAGAATACCTCTTCATCCAGTTTGAGGTGAGCAATCGCAGTTCTGATGTCCAGAAGCTCTTTTCAGTCATAAGAGACGGTAGCAGCAACATTATGTACAAAACAAGTTACGAACAACGTGTAACTTGTCTTAGCACAGATGTTGCCTGTAATCCATGGCTTCTGGTTGGGATATGTACGTACACTGTGGGAACGACGTTATCGATGCACTTATTAATGACGCCGGTGATTGATGTGGTAAACTACTCAAAGCCATCGTTTGAATCTCAGAACATATTCCAGTCTGTGCTAGCAAAGCAGTACTGTAGCTTAGCATCAGTTACATCAGACCACTTCCGAATTAAGCGTGTCACTGGCACTTCCTGTTTGAGTTTTTGCTTGTAAGCAGGAATCAGGCGGATAGTGGTCATATTTGCCAAATGGAGGGCAAGGGAGAGCTTTGCATTCGTCTTTGTGTGTGGAGTTAAGGTGATCTACAGTTTTGTTTCCCTGTAGTTGCAAAGGTGACATGCTGGTATTAATTAGGTTTGGGTTAGAGCTACCATGCATTGAATATCCAAATACACCAAATAACTACATACATACATACTTTACATATTCAAGTAAATTAAGATAAAGAAAGTTAACATAGGTTCCGTTTTAAGTGGCACCCTATTCCCCATTGTGCCGTGTTCAAAAGTAGTACACTATATAGTGGATAGAGAGCCATTTGGGATGCATCCTTTATCCTTCAAAGTCAAACTTTAGTCGTTTTCCTCACCTGTGCTACTCTCAGCCTCTCAGTCTCTTACTGTAGCAAACAGTAAAAACATTAACCATACACAAGAACAAGGGCCAGGCAATCTCTCTCTAGTGGCGTTTAGGCTAGCATAAAGCGGGCAGGGCACTGCATATTCATTCTGACCTGCTAATACCTTATTACCTTTATGCAGAACCACCTTGCAGGCTGGGTGACCTGTCCCGCTCAACAGAAGGCAAAGCGGGTGGAGCCAAAGGGGTTAAGAGCAATGCCACTAAGAGACGTATGAATGGAACAGGGGCGGGGTGGGCGTGTCTT
The DNA here is from genome assembly GCF_034236695.1 of Oncorhynchus nerka. NCBI lineage: Eukaryota > Metazoa > Chordata > Actinopteri > Salmoniformes > Salmonidae > Oncorhynchus > Oncorhynchus nerka. The sequence goes on from NC_088406.1 coordinate 60,136,955, forward strand.
ATTTGGTGTGCGTGTGGGGCTGTACAGAGTTAAATGATAAAAGGATTCGGATTTAAAAGCGGCAGTAATTGCAGCGAATGCAATTTTCTCGATGAGAAAATGTACTATTTCTTGGTCAATTAAAAGGACACAGAGGAAAATGCAGACATCTATCACTTCTCTACTAGCGAGATTAATCATTTCATGGTGATCAACGTCTCTCATTGTCTCATTCAAAGATACTTTATACCAAGATATGTCCTTTATGGACCGATCACAATCTAATTTCACATGTAATCTAACTAACATGCACTGCAGCTAGGTAGGTAAAACTAAGTCTGCTTTGATGTCCAATGGAAGTTCATTCATCTCTACATACAAATGTTATCTTATCATAAATGAACACCTATCGTGGACAGCATCCCTTCATTGCTTCCACATTTAAAGGTCAAATTAAAGGAAAAGTCAATTAAAATTGAATCAATACAAGTGGATGGGTCAAAGAATTCTGGAACGAGCACAACGCCATATTTCTGCCATATTTCTCTCGCAGAGGTGGTCGCCAACAGTTAGATGTTAGATATGAAGTGTGTGTGTGTGTGTGTGTGTGTGTGTGTGTGTGTGTGTGTGTGTGTGTGTGTGTGTGTGTGTGTGTGTGTGTGTGTGTGTGTGTGTGTGTGTGCGTCTGCATGTGTGTGTGAGAGAGAGAGAGATATTCTGAGCGCACTAGACATTTATGTTTCACGCAGCAGCCAAGACGGACAGCCGCCTTGTTTTTAATAATAATCCAATAATTAGTGAATAATCAGGACCAGACTTCCTTATGTGTTGTAATTAACCAGAGCGACTCATCCCCCAAAGTCTCTGCAAACAGACATGCCCTGCATCCCAAATGGCGCCCCATTCCCGACATAGTAGCGGCCCATAGCACTCTGGTCAAAAGTAGTGCACTATATAGAGCATATGGGGCCATTTGAGACACAGCCAAAGAGTAGGCATTCACCACGCATGGATGTCTCATCACCATCACCATCATTCAATCTAATTTACAAACCCAATGACATTTGATGACGCATCTCTGATTAACTGGGGCAATGAGTCGTTTTCCCAGAACTCTGACAGACACACATACTGTCAAGGAGAAGAAAAATATTGGAGGGGAAGTGAGGGTACTTGTGTAACAGACGAAGAATCCAAGTGGAGCAGAATAAGAAAGAAAACACGAGGGGAAAAAAATATATGTGTCTATCCCAAATGGCACTATAGTACCTATATAGTGCACTAAGTCCTATGAGCCCTGGTCAAAATAAAAAGGTCACTAAAAAGTGAATAGGTTGCCTTTTGGGATGCTTCCACTATTACACAACATGTGTTTTGGCACTGCTGCATATAAAGTCTCAGTTTATTGGAATGTCATGGACAATTATTGTTTATGGTCATTAGATCAACTTCAATACTACAATTCTCCTTTATAGAATGAGAAATCATCTTATGGATGATTTGAGTAGTGTATGTGAATGCTGCATATATGCTCTATAAAGCCTTTATACATTGTAGTTCGTTTAAAGTAGGACACTGTTTTTTGTACTGTAAATTGATTGATTGATTTGTTATAAGTCTCTTATATCTTTCTGATCCCCAAGTCAAAGGCTAATAAGACACTGAATGTTCATCTGCTCTCTGTAATGTTTAGAGTTTGGATTCAAACTCTGGTGAGGCCAGGTCTGATAGGGGATCAGTATATTCTTGCCCAGCACGTTGACACTAGGTGCGATCAGCCTTGTAACACTGGGACCATTTCAGAGTTGTTGAGAGTTGTGCCTGAATGAATTAGAAGTGATGGTTCAGAATTACCGGTTGAAAATGAAATTGCGGCAGACTCCCTCGCGCGAGTAAATCAGGACTATTAAACACTTTTCATTTCCTTTAAAACCACTTTACTGTACCATAAAACGTGAGGAGTCACGCAATAAACATCTCGCCTCGGTTTAATACCGCGATAGATAATGAAATAAATGTCTAAAAAGGATTAAAAAGTGCATGGCCTTGCAAATCTGTAAACAGGCCTCTTCTTTTTTTGGGTGTGTGTGTGTGTGATGGGTGGGGGGGGGTCTAACATCTATAATTATAATACACGTGTCGGAGAGAGTTTACTGCTTTCCCAATATTGGTGGAGTAACAAGGCCACAAAAGCACACCCAAGGACAGGGCGCACACTTGGTACAGGGGGAGGCAGGGCAAAAAATTGAACAAGGAAGAGAGAGAGAGAGAGAGAGTGAAGTAAAACGAGGGGGTGTGATGTACGATTGAGTGGCCGATGTAAACCGTGTCGCAGCCGCTGCGATATTTACAACCGAGGTGTTCACAGGATTTTAAAAGGCATTTTCTAATTACATTACTAGGCCCCTGCAGCGAGTGCTTGCATGCATCCCAAATGGCAGACTATTGCCTATGGGCCCTGGTCAAAAGTAGCGCAATATGTAGGGAATAGGGTGCTATTTGGGACAGGCTCATTGTCTAGCGGAACTGAGTGGCACATTGTGGTGGTCGACACGTGGGATTGGCTGGTGGCAAGTGATTTACATCTCTGGAAAATCCTCGGTCCTCGTGATCAGGATGTAATTTTTTACCTGTGCGGGTTGCTTTATGTGTTGTTTGCACACACCTTTGATTTACTCAACATTTAATGTATGCCCACAATCTGATATGTGTTTGGGTGTACTGTCTCTTACACATACAGGTGTTGGGTCTTAACTGGATCACTCTTTTGTTGCTGCGCCGCAGTGATTTACATACATTCTATGGGTGGTGGTTTGAAATGGTTTCACTATCGGAATAGCAACATACATTGTTGGCGGATATCCGGATATTCAAAATACATGTGTTTATTTTGTATGTTGTTTTTTAACCTGAGCCCTGCTGCGCGGGGGGATAGGTTGCACTATTACTGCAGTTATAAGGGGTGTGTAGCGAAGGCAACTCGGGCTAAAGCCAAGACGAGCTCACTTGTAGCAGCCACAATGTTATTTATCATTCCATATAACGGGTCATGTCTTGACTGGAGTAGCCTAGAAAAGCGAGCTACTTAGCTCGCTAAGTTAGCCAGCTATAACTAGCATGGCTAATTGAGGCCAAACCCATTCAGATAAAACAACAGCCTACTTTTTGGTTGCTCATTGTAGCCTACTCCTTCTAATTTCACTAACTGGGGAGCATTGAGCCTCTCTGCCACATTGACTGGTCAACATAAACAACAAGTTAAACTCGTGAAGGCTATCGGTAGGCTACCAATCTTTTTACGGGGCGCATTTGCACGTCATAAAACTACATTGAAAAGTGTGTTTGATTAAATTAATACATGTAATTGTCATGGTATATCCTGGTATGTAACATTGTGACAAGGATATTTTTATTGAATTTAGAAAATGCCTTATCAGTGTTAAAATCTTTTCACAATAGGCCTATAATTTGAATACTTGCCTAAGTATTTGAATACTACTAGTCCAGTCAGATATTTGAATAACCATGCACATAAATGCATGGAAAAGACACCTACACACAGTCATAATAACAGTATTCCACTTTTCATGCAGCCTTATTTTGAACAGCTAATAGCCTAACCACTGATCAAGCAGCATAATGGACTAAACGTTCAAATCCTGTTGCTGCGACAACACAGGTCAAATTAAGACCCTACATCTGTATACCATAGGTTCATGCTTCACATCTACCTGCTGTGATCTCAGAAAGTATTCATATCCCTTGACTCATTCCACATTTTGTTGTGTTACAGTCTGAATTCAAAATGGATTATGTAGATATATTTTTATCTCACACATTTACACACAATAGCCCACAATGACAAAGTGAAAACATGTTTTTAGACATTTTTACAAATCTATAGAAAATTAAATACATAAATATTTCACTATTATTTTCAACATTTTTTGAGCTCTGTCAAATTGGTTGTTAATAATTGCTAGACAACCATTTTCAGATTTTGCCATAGATTTTCAAGTAGTTTTAAGTCAAAACTGTAACTCGGCCACTCAAGAAGATTCACTGTCTTCTTGGTAAGCAACTCCAGTGTAGATTTGGTTTTAGGTTATTATCCTGCTGAACGGTGAATTCATCTCCCAATTTCTGGTGGAAACCAAACTGAACCAAGTGTTTCTATTGGATTTTTCCTGTGCTTAGCTCCATTCCATTTATTGTTTATCCTGGAAAAACTCCCCAGTCCTTAATGGTTAAAAGCATACCCATAACATGATGCAGTATGCTTGAAAATATGAAGAGTGGCACTCAGTAATGTGTTGTATTGGATTTGCCCTAAACATAACACTATACAGTTGAAATCGGAAGTTTACATACACTTGGATTAATTAAAACTTGTTTTTCAACCACTCCACACATTTCTTGTTAGCAAACTATAGTTTTGGCAAGTCAGTTAGGACATCTACTTTGTGCATGGCACAAGTCATTTTTCCAACAACTGTTAACAGACAGATTATTTCAATTATAATTCACTGTATCACAATTCCAGTGGGTCAGAAGTATACATAGACTAAGTTGACTGTGCATTTAAACAGCTTGGGAAATTCCAGAAAATAATGTCATGGCTTTAGAAGCTTCTGATAGGCTAATTGACATCATTTGAGTCAATTGGAGGGGTCCCTGTGGATATATTTCAAGGCCTACCTTCAAACTCAGTGCCTCTTTGCTTGACATCATAGGAAAATCAAAATAAATCAGCCAAGACCTCAGAAAAACAATTGTAGACCTCCACAAGTCTGGATCATCCTTGGGAGCAATTTTCAAACACCTTAAGGTACCACGTTGATCTGTACAAATAATAGTACGCAAGTATAAACACCATGGGACCACGCAGCCGTCACACCTCTCAGGAAAGAGACACGTTCTGTCTCCTAGAGATGAACCTACTTTGGTGCGAAAAGTGCAAATCAATCCCAGAACAACAGCAAAGTACATTGTGAAGATGCTGGAGGAAACAGGTACAAAAGTATCTATAGCCACAGTAAAACAAGTCCTATATCGACATAACCTGAAAGGCCGCTCAACGGTTTGCAATTGCACATGGGGACAAAGATTGTACTTGTTGGATAAATGTCCTCTGGTCTGATGAAACAAAATTAGAACTGTTTGGCCATAATTACCATGGTTATGTTTGGAGGAAAAAGGGGGATGCTTGCAAGCTGAAGAACACCATCCCAACCGGAAAGCACGGGGGTGGCAGCATCATGTTGTGGGGGTGCTTTGTTGCAGGAGGAACTGGTGCACTTCACAAAATAGATGGCATCATGAGGGTGGAAAATTATGTGGATATATTGAAGCAAAATCTCAAGACATCAGTCAGGAAGTTAAAGTTTGTTCGCAAATGGGGTCTTCCAAATGGACAATGACCCCAAGCATACATCCAAAGTTGTGACAAAATGGCTTAAGGACAACAAAGTCTAGGTATTGGAGTGGCCATCACAAAGCCCATCACCTCAATCCTATAGAACATTTTTGGGCAGAACTGAAATGGCGTCTGTGAGCAAGGAGGCCTACAAACCTGACTCAGTTACACCAGCTCTGTCAGGAGGAAGGGGCCAAAATTCATGGGCCAAAATTCACCAGGCTTATTGTTGGAAGCTCGTGGGAGGCTACCTGAAATGTTTGACCCAAGTTAAACAATTTAAAAGCAATGCTACCAAATTCTAATTGAGTGTATGTAAACTTCTGACCCACTAGGAATGTGGTGAAAATCTGAAATAAATCATTATCTCTACTATTATTCTGACATTTCACATTCTTAAAATAAAGTGGTGATCCTAACTGATCTAAGACAGAGCATTTTCACTAGAATTAAATGTCAGGAATTGTGAAAAACTGAGTTTAAATGGATTTGGCTAAGGTGTATGTAAACTTACGACTTCAACTATATACACAAGGCAAAAAGTGAATTGCTTTGCCACAATATTTGCAGTATTAGTTTAGTTTTGGAATATTTCTTATTCTGTCCAGGCTTCCTTCTTTTCACTCTGTCAATTAGGTTAGTATTGTGGAGTAATTACAATGTTGTTGATCCATCCTCAGTTTTCTCCTATCACAGCCATTACACTTTGTAACTGTTTAAAAGTCACCATTGGCCTCATGGTGAAATCCCTGAGCAGTTTCCTTCCTCTCTGGCAAATGAGTTAGGAAGGATATCTGTATCTGGTACACCATCCAACCTGTAATTAATCAGTGAATCGGTGTTTGCAATTCACTGCTCGACTGAGGGACCTTACAAATAACTTTATGTGTGGGCTACAGAGATGAGGTAGTCATTCAAAAATCCTGTTAAACCCTATAATTGCACACAGAGTGTGTATTCCTGACAGCTGTCACTGTCATTGTACTAATTCTCTCACTGTTCTCTCCCGTCTTCACAATGACACAAAGGTGTCAAACGTTGTGTGTGTTTCTGTGTTCTAACATGAGGTGGCTGCCATACACAAGGGATTATGGCACACACGCAAACACACACACACACACACACACACACACACACACACACACACACACACACACACACACACACACACACACACACACACACACACACACACACACACACAAAGTTACTTCACAGACAAAGCCTCTTTGCTCAGTTCCCCTCCCTCCTGGAAGGCCTAGTGTCTCTTAGCACCATTGAATTGTCCCCTCTGGGGCTGTTGTGACATAATTACTATATCAGACCCTCTGTGTAATTCCTGCTTTTCTGCTCCCATCTTTCCCTCCCCCTGTATCCTCTATGTCTCCCCTCTGCCTCCTCTATGCCTCCCCTCTGTCTCCTCTCTGTCTCCTCTATGTCCCCCCTCTCCCTTTTGTCTCCACTATATCACCCCTCTGTCTCCACTATGTCTCCGCTATGTCTCCTCTATGCCTCCTCTATGTCCCCCCTCTCCCTTCTGTCTCCACTATATCTCCCCTCTGTCTCCTCTATGTCCCCCTCTCCCTTCTGTCTCCACTATATCTCCCCTCTGTCTCCTCTATGTCCCCCCTCTCCCTTCTGTCTCCACTATATCTCCCCTCTGTCTCCTCTATGTCCCTCTCCCTCTCTCTGTCTCCTCTATGTCCCCTCCCTCTGTCTCCACTATATCTCCCATCTGTCTCCTCTATGTCCCCTCTCCCTTCTGTCTCCACTATATCCCCCTCTGTCTCCTCTATGTCCCCCTCTCCCTTCTGTCTCCACTATATCCCCCTCTGTCTCCTCTATGTCCCCCTCTCCCTTCTGTCTCCACTATATCCCCCTCTGTCTCCTCTATGTCCCCCTCTCCCTTCTGTCTCCACTATATCTCCCCTCTGTCTCCTCTATCCCCCCTCTCCCTTCTGTCTCCACTATATCCCCCTCTGTCTCCTCCATTCTGTCTCCACTATATCTCCCCTCTGTCTCCTCTATGTCCCCCCTCTCCCTTCTGTCTCCACTATATCTCCCCTCTGTCTCCTCTATGCCTCCCCTCTGTCTCCTCTTTGTCTCCACTACAGTGAACTCCAAACGTATTGGCACAGTGACAAAAGTTTGGTTATTTAGTCTCTGTACGAGAGTACTTTACAATAGCAGACTTAAATAGCAGACTGTCCGCTTTGATTTTAGGGTATTTTCATCTATATCAGGTAAACCATTTTAGAAATTACAGCACAGGAAAAATCCTATGGAAAAACTTGGTTCAGTTCGCTTTCCACCAGACACTGGGAGATGAATTCAACATTCAGCCGGACAATAACCTAAAACACAAGACCAAATCTGGAGTTGCTTACCAAGAAGACAGTGAATCTTCCTGAGTGTCCGAGTTACAGTTTTGATTTAAATCTACTTGAAAATCTATGGCAAAATCTGAAAATGGTTGTCTAGCAATTATCAACAACCAATTTGACAGAGCTGAAAGAATTTTGAAAATAATAGTGAAATATTTATGTATTTATTTTCACTTTGTCATTGTGGGGTAATGTGTGTGGATGTGTGAGATAAAAATATATCTATTTAATCAATTTTGAATTCAGACTGTAACATAACAAAATGTGGAATAAGTCAAGGGGTATGAATATTTTATGAGATCACAGCAGGTAGATCTGAGGCATAAAAATACTTTTTGGGGTATCTGTACTTTACTATTTACATTTATGACTACTTTTGCTTTTACTCCACTCCATTCCTAAAGAAAAAAATGTACTTAAATCTTCCCTGACACACAAAAGTACTCGTTACATTTAGAGTGCTCAAGCAGGACAAAATGATGGCACCTATCAATATAACACTTTGTCATCCCTACTGCCTCTGATCTGGCGGACTCACAAAACACAACTACTGTGTTTGGAAATTATGTCTGAGTGTTGGTGTGTGCACCTTTCTGTCCTTAATTGAAAAATAATACGAAAATAGTGCCGTCTGGTTTGCTTAATATAAGGAATTTGATGTGTAGCATTTACTTTTACATTGTACTTTTAGTCAAGTATAACAACTTTGTACTTTTACTCAAGTATGACAACTTTGTACTTTTACTCAAGTATGACAACTTTGTACTTTTACTCAAGTATAACAACTTTGTACTTTTACTCAAGTATGACAACTTTGTACTTTTTCTACCACTGCACTTAAGGACATTTAAAACCAGATACGTTTAGACTTTTACTCAAGTAGTATTTTACAGGGTAACTTTCACTTTTACTTGACTCATTTTCTGTTAAGGTATCTTTACTTTTACTCAAGTATGATTGAGTTCTTTTTCCACCACTTCCTGTATCTAGGTTGGAGACCATGTTCAGTCGCAGTTGATCAATCTGTGTTTTCAGTTCATTGGTTATTAGACCAATATTTAAGTTATCAACAGCTGTGGCACTGTAGGTCATTGCCATTTTAAAGATATACTGTAAGATTAACACTTGTTTGGTTGATAAATACTGTGTAATAGAGCTGTGAAATACACCTCTTAATAAAAGTGAAGGAATAGCTTTTGGGTTACCGTGAATACCATTCGCCAGATCCGAATTTTTTGATGAATTATACGGTACAAAAAAATAAAACATATTTTGGGTAGAAAGAATGGGGAGGCAAAATGAGATTGCCTTCCCAAAGAAATCAATTTGACTTTTGATTCCTATAACAAGATGTAACACTACATGAAGTGTCTCCTTTTGGGCCACTAATGGAGAGGAGCATTGCAATTTGGGAGAAAGTAATAGCTCCGAGCTCTCAGCCTCTATACTCCCCTGAGATTCATGAAATCAAGTGTGTACGTGTAAAGATCGGTCGATAGATTTGAATGACAGAAACACATTTGGCTCTTTAGCTCTGTGTTTGTGAAGTGAGACTGCATGTGATATTGAGTATCTTGAATAGCAGTCGGTCTATGCGGGATCGAGTGTCAGTCTGTGCAATGTGTAAGTGCAGACCATGAATCAGGTACTACGGAGGGTTTGGCCAACATGGTAACAAGAATACTTGTTGGCTCCATCATAAAATAGGTGTCAAAAGGCTCAAGGATGTCGCATATATAACCAGTCATGTCAGATATGGGTTGGAGCTAAACTGGCCAAACTCTCTCCATGTATAGTATGATTGCCTTTCAGTGAAAATATGGTGTGTCTATTATAGCTAATCATGTCAGGTGTTGGTTGAAGCCAAGTTGGCCACACTGTCCATATTAATTGCATTGTGGTACAAAAATGTCATCTTTAGCCAGTCATGTCCTGTTTGGGTTGGAACAGAGTTGGCCAGACTGTCCCTATACGTTTGCCTTTTTAGTGCAAATATGGCGTCTGTAACTAATCACGTCAGGGTTCGTTCCGAACCAGGTTGGTCAAACTCTTTGGTGCAAACATGGCGTCCATCAAACTCAGCTTTGGACACTGTGACCCACCTGTCTGCGCAGATCCCTGGTCTTCTTGGTCATCTTGTCGATGGCAGAGTTCAGTGGGTCTCCTTTCTCTTTCCTGCCAGTCTGTAGAGAGAGAGAGAGAGAGGGAACAGAGAGACACAGTGTTACCTCAGTGTTACCTGTGTAACGTTACTAATTCATCATCACACACACAACTGCTCACATCACAAAGTGCATTACGCTTGTAACACACTACAGGGGGGAATGGGAGCACAAAGGTTTGTACTGCAGTTAAAAGGGAGGAGAGGAGGGGAATAGTTCCTGGAATACTCTCTGCCCCCGGTTTCTTATACAGTAAGTGCCTTTTGGATGTTCAAGGCGTAAGAGAAAGCAGCAGGGCTGGATAAAAGAAGAGCGTGAGGGTACTACAATACACACAGATTGAGAAGGAGAGTACAGAGCAAATAAGATGGCGTGGTGACCGACATCAGACGAAGACGACTTTGCATGGGAGCAACTATGGAGCCATTTCTGAGAAATTCCATCAAGCATGAAACCAAGTTAACAGGCGGAGTACTGTAGGCTTTGGAGGTACACAAGCAATTGTAACCAGGTGGGTTTCTGTACATGCTAACTAGGCCACTTGGACTGGGTTGGTAACACCCGCCGAACACTACAAACGGCAGCTTTAATCCAGTTTCTATCTCAAGGGTTTTTAGAGCTCAACAAATGACGCCAAATGTTGTTAGTGAATGTGTGACTAAAAATAATATATTATAGCTTCTTTCTCAAGGGCCTTTAGCTGTCACTGAATAAAACCCTATTCTGTTAGCGAGTAAGCGACTAGAAAGACAAAACAGAGAGAGAGAGAGAGGGGTCAATATGAGGCCTTGTGTTGTTGGAGAACAATTAGGAGTTTCTGTGGTGTTAGCGGCAGCTAGGCTGCTGGCCCTTCCTTCTACCCCTCTTCCCCCAGGCCCTCTCAGACAGTCCACAGCTGGTTACAGTCACAAGTGTCACCTCACGCTAAATGACAATAACATCTATCCCTCTCTCTCTTCTTCACTGTCTCCCTCTCTCTCTTCCTCCCTCTCCCTGACTTTCACTATCTCTGTGTCTCTGTGTCTATCTCTCTCTCTCTCTGTGTCTCTCTCTCTCTCTGTGTCTCTGTCTCTCTGTCTCTCTCTCTTCCTCCCTCTCCCTGACTTTCACTGTCTCTGTCTCTCTCTCAAAAAATAGAACAATCAAGTGGTGGCCATTAAATATTGATGGCAGACGAAAGGCGAGCGATGTTCCATTTCAAGGGACACGGTGCTGCAGCAACGTAGGTGAGATTCCATCTATTGTCTCAGGGATCGGCGAAGAGGAGGAGGGGGGGGGCAAACAGGGGGCAAGCAACAGGCAGCATTCCCTAGGGGGGCTGGGGAAAGGACTTGGGCGGTTGGCGGTTGGATGCATTGTCATGCCTCAAGCCGTGAACAGTTAATAAGTATAAAACAGATTGCTTATCAAAGATATAAGATCCATTACCGCCTGATGGAATCAAAGGAGAATCACTGCCAGAGAGAAGGATAAACGGTCCCACCCCAAAATATTCATTGTTTATGGGCAAGGGCGAGCGTAAATAATGCTGAAGCTGATGGTATTCCAAAGCATTCTGGTAATGACCTTAGTACACTCCCTTTCATTTTCGCAGTGGCCCCTTTGGAGCGTATGAGGTCCCATTTGGAGGCCTATGACGATGATGAAAGGGGAGATAACCTTTGCGTAGGGGACTTCCATTAAATAGGGCATAAAGATCCTTAATGTTGTGTTAGGAATTTGTTTTGGAGGGTTCAATAGGGCGATGAGGCGGCGTGATTCCTACAGTCCGGGGTTAGATGTCAGGGGTTAGGCATCGCCCACAGCTACGCTTCTTAACCTCTTAACCTCGGGAGGGAGGGATGGAGAGGAGAAGAGGGGAATAAAGATGACAAGAAAGGGAGAGGAAGAGAACGAGCGATAAACAAATGGCAAAAATTGTGCTGAGCGAATGCAAGAAAGAGGGGAGACAAACAGATGCTAAAAAGAGAGCAAGGGGAGCGATACATTGGGCATACAGTATGTAGGGGACTTCAATAGAATCCTTGGGGATGTAAGAAGGCGGGTTTAAACAAACACCCTTTAACAAACACTGTTTGCTACATTCAACATGAATTCAGTTACAACCAGGTGCCATCTGCTGGCTAGACTGACGGCTCGGTTCATTGGAAGCCGCCTCTTACCGCAATACCTTGGTTAGCGAGCCCAACAAAGTTAGCGAGCCCATCAAAGTTAGCGAGCCCATCAAAGTTAGCGAGCCCATCAAAGTTAGCGAGCCCATCAAAGTTAGCGAGCCCATCAAAGTTAGCGAGCCAATCAAAGATAGCGAGCCCATCAAAGTTAGCGAGCCCATCAAAGACAGCGAGCCCATCAAAGTTAGCGAGCCCATCAAAGATAGCGAGCCCATCAAAGTTAGCGAGCCCATCAAAGATAGCGAGCCCATCAAAGATAGCGAGCCCATCAAAGTTAGCGAGCCCATCAAAGATAGCGAGCCCATCAAAGATAGCGAGCCCATCAAAGATAGCGAGCCCATCAAAGATAGCGAGCCCATCAAAGTTAGCGATCCCATCAAAGTTAGCGAGCCCATCAAAGATAGCGAGCCCATCAAAGATAGCGAGCCCATCAAAGTTAGCGATCCCATCAAAGTTAGCGAGCCCATCAAAGATAGCGAGCCCATCAAAGATAGCGAGCCCATCAAAGATAGCGAGCCCATCAAAGTTAGCGAGCCCATCAAAGATCCGAATCAACAGATTGTACAGAGACTCCGACGACACTCCAGTCAAAGCAATAGCAGTGAATACAACATTAATTGCCTGGTTGCCATAGCAACCCCCATTCCAATCCCGTCCTACAGTGGAGTGTGTTAACATCATTATCTTGGTGGGAAGAGAGAGCAACCTAACATCTACAGATGAAGGAGCTTAATTTGATCACTATTTTGTTGCCCAGCAGGAAACACAAACTTGTAGCGTTGGTCATGTCAAACTTGACTTGCCCTAATGATACATCTCTCAACCCCTAGAAAAATGCCCATTAATTAGAATCCACATGATAATACACATTTCCTTTTGCTGCAGGATTATTTTCATGCTGTGGCAAACTGTCTCAAATTAAGATCCTACATCTGTACACGCTCTCCCCTCCTAGCCTAGCAAAGAAGCAGAATAATAATATTATGGAGGGTAGTGTAGATACTGGACTTGCCAATGAGTGGTAAGGACGACCATTTACATGAACGGTTAGACATGTTTTGGATGTGAACACCATATACTCATTGTGTCACTTTTCGAGAGTTTCGCTTGTCTGGTCCACTCTATTACAGAGCCATTACAATACTACATCCACTCCGTTATACAACGCCGGATACGGGAGATAATGGTACATATGTAGTAGGCCTGTAATATGGGGAACGTCACATTGAGGGCTATAAGTGTCACCATTATCTCCCGTATCTAGCGTTGTATAACGGAGTGGATGTAGTATTGGCTAGATATCCCACTTCAGTCTTGTCGGAGTGTTCATTATTTGCTTTTCAATATGGTATCTGGTGCTGCTGTACAGCTAAATTGATTGAACATTGAAAGGTCCCACTGAACTGAACCAAGTCTAAGTCCCAAATGACACTCTATTCCCTATGTAGTGCAATACTTTTGATCAGGGCCCTGTCTCCGTTGACTGAACTGCAGATTTCTTAATTAAAGGAGATGTTGTGCTCGGGAGGATGTATGTGTCGTGTTACCATGATCCTTATGACACTAAAAGCAGAAAAGAACACTCAACGTCATCTGTCGTCTATTTTTGAGCCCCAATCAGAATTCAGATCAGACCTCTCCAACTCCCTTCAATTCATTATTTCATTCTTTTGGTTTGTTTTTTTTGTTGTCGTTCTACGTGCGTGGTGCCTCAAGGTTAACGTTTTCTGTCACTCTCAATGTGTTTGTCACCACCAGGGCTATAAACATTATTGTTTCCCATTAGTCCTGAAATTGCTTCCCATCAAACAAGACAAAACAAAAAATTGCGAGAGGGGAATGCCCCCAGCAGATCGCTCTAAACGGCGATGGGCCCCCTCTTTAAAACCGCGCCTCCACCGCCCGAGAGCATTCTCGGGCCAATCAGAGCAATTTAAACGGTGTCCAGGCCCTTCGGGCCCATCTGCCTGTCCACAGGGTCTTGTTTGGGTCCCTGGGAGAAGTAGGCACCGGCGAGGAGTAGGCACGACCCAAGGGTTATATACACTCCAAAATACCTATTACAGAGCAGGAACAACTTCCTGTCCAATAAAACAATCAATCAGAGACCTCTATTTGGAGACATGTAACAATGGAGTGATAACCTACTGTAAGTGACAGCCATAAGGGTTTGGCAAGACAGCACAAACACATCTAGGATCAGGTTAATGGAGTGGACTGTTCTTCCAGAATGTTCTTACCTTATCATGAGGGGTTATTCAAGTGACCCTCTTGTCCTATTTTTTTTTTATTACTGTTACTTTTTTTCCAGAAATATTGTCTGGTCTGGTTCAAGAGGAGTGAGATCTTGCCTAACACACTTAGCATGTGGGTTTATGGGGAGACTCTCTTATGGAGTACTTCAACTGGCACTTGAATAGGTCACTCTTGTAAAAGAGATGTGATCTCAATGAGAATAACCCATATAAATAAAGAACGTAAATACTGCCCTCCAAATTTGGACTATTTGTATGTTTTATAAATATTACCTGGCCTTGGGTATTGTTCCGTTCAAGACGATTGAGATCGATGACAGCCCATGGTAAATACACGTCTTTGTGTACAGCGAGGCAGTGAGTGTCAATGACTGAATGGGAACACTACACAGTGTCTACATCCCTAGGTCTTATATGGGGTCAAAGGTTAGGTCTAAAAGTTCTGGTCTCTGAAAGACATGAGGACATGAGGGAAAAAAGGTCCATTGAAATAGATATGATTCCTCCCATTCATTTCATGTATTGCTGTTTTGCCCTTGGACCAAGGCCACTGCAACCAGAGGATACATGGATTTCCCCCCATATAGATGTTGAGCAGCATTTAGGAAGTCATAATTTGACACACACACACACACACACACACACACTCCTCAGCCACGGTCCTAATGGTAATAGAGCATGATGCACCAAACAGTGAGGAGAAAACCTCAGTCTCATAATCTGGATGGATAGGCCCGGGCAGCAAGCCCATATTTAACTAGGCAATGGGGAATGCAACAAAAGGCAAACCCACCTAGCTTAAAGTGTGTGTGCGTGTTTTAAATAGTTCTTCAGCTCTTAAGATTCCTTGGAGAACTCTTGCCCGATAAAGAACCTTTTGAATTAACCAAATGAGTCCCACTGTAATGCAGGTACATTTTCGACTTCTAACCCCTTTTAAACATGTTTTTGAGCTCCAGACCTCTGGGTTGTACCAATGGATTTGTCTATTTCCGTCGGTCTGTGATTACGGTGGCTGAGCTAGAGTGGTGTTTGTGAGCTAGAGTGGTGTTTGTGAGCTAGAGTGGTGTTTGTGAGCTAGAGAGGTGTTTGTGAGCTAGAGTGGTGTTTGTGAGCTAGAGCGGTGTTTGTGAGCTAGAGTGGTGTTTGTGAGCTAGAGAGGTGTTTGTGAGCTAGAGTGGTGTTTGTGAGCTAGAGTGGTGTTTGTGAGCTAGAGAGGTGTTTGTGAGCTAGAGTGGTGTTTGTGAGCTAGAGTGGTGTTTGTGAGCTAGAGAGATGTTTGTGAGCTAGAGTGGTGTTTGTGAGCTAGAGTGGTGTTTGTGAGCTAGAGAGGTGTTTGTGAGCTAGAGAGATGTTTGTGAGCTAGAGAGGTGTTTGTGAGCTAGAGAGATGTTTGTGAGCTAGAGAGGTGTTTGTGAGCTAGAGTGGTGTTTGTGAGCTAGAGTGGTGTTTGTGAGCTAGAGAGATGTTTGTGAGCTAGAGAGGTGTTTGTGAGCTAGAGAGGTGTTTGTGAGCTAGAGTGGTGTTTGTGAGCTAGAGTGGTGTTTGTGAGCTAGAGAGGTGTTTGTGAGCTAGAGAGGTGTTTGTGAGCTAGAGAGATGTTTGTGAGCTAGAGAGGTGTTTGTGAGCCAAGGGAGATCCCAAAGGGTTCCAGGGCCAGGTCATTTTACAAAAAACGTCTATGAAAAGCTGAGACTCTCACAAACACACACATTTTGCTCTATGACTCAGTTACACCAGCTCTGTCAGGAGGAAGGGGCCAAAATTCACCCAACTTATTGTTGGAAGCTCGTGGGAGGCTACCTGAAATGTTTGACCCAAGTTAAATAATTTAAAGGCAATGCTACTAAATACTAATTGAGTGTATGTAAACTTCTGACCCACTGGAAATGTGATTAAATAAATAAAAGCTGAAATAAATCATTCTCTCTACAATTATTCTGACATTTCACAAATGTGGTTAAAGTGGTGATCCTAACTGACCTAAAACACCACATTTTACTAGGATTAAATGTCAGGAATTGTGAAAAACTGAGTTTAAATGTATTTGGCTAAGGTGTAAGTAGGTATGTCATTTTAGGCGAAAAAATGAAAAAATGTGTTTGTGAGGTGTAAATTCCACACAGGTTCTTTATCCACATTTTGTTTCAAAGTATATTGGTTTAAGACTACCAAGAAACACTCTATGTGACCCTGATTTAACCCACTGCAGTAATTATTAGTAACCAGAATTTAACCAAAACCATGTACATCATTATCATATTTCCCAACATCCTCTATTGCAGGTAGATTTGTTTAATTGTTTGTTTCAATCTATATTTTGTTCACTGATTGATGAATTAATTCATATTTTGCAACTCAAATACATGCAAATACATATATTTTGCAACTAACATACATTTTTCTAAACTATTCCAATCTGTTACTTGGACTTATTGCACCCACTACTGAAATGCTTGTTCCAGCTGAGATGTTTAAGGTAATCACATATCTTAGTATTCCCAACAACTGTGGCTGTCATTTTGAATGCAGATTGCGGGTGAATTAAACAATTCTAAATGTTGATGTGCCTGATGTGACCTGTAAATAGAGCCTTGCGTGAGCATTCGTTTTAAGCCTGAGCCCTAACCATGCCCGCGACGTTCAGGCCCTACCCTACCCAGGCCCAATTGCTTCTGCGAAATGTAACCTGAAATCTGCCCAATACCTGAAATCTGATGAAAATCCTCTGTTAGTAAATCTATTAACTGCTCCTCTCTGTCTGTCACTCCCTCCCTCGCTCTGCATGCGCTCTACTCATAGCAATCTAAGTCTGCGAGTATCCATAGCAACGGCACCGCTTGGGCTGCTCTGCTCAATGAAGAGACGAGAGAGCAGTTAGTTGATAAAACTCAAGGAACATGATTATTTTCCGTGAAATAATCTCTCCTATTTAATATACATTGAAGCCCTTCTGACACCATGTAATGATCTTAGACATAATGACTGTACTGCGCAGCAGAGCGAATGCAAATTGTGATACCTGAGCCCTGCCCGAAACCCTAGTTATTGCTGAAAAACAGGCCCTACCCGGCCCTTAACCTCATGTGTAATGTCAGGGCCTGTCAAATATGAGTTTCCGGCCACTGTATTAAAACTTGGCCCTCAAAAGAATGCCTTGTCAAAAAGGTTCTGTATTGTTTTAAATACTTATATTTGAATGACAACATATTCACATACAATTTCACTTGGTGAAGGCCACAGGACTGAGAACTACTGAATGCAACAACCATGTCTTCGTCACTAGCAAACACAGTCATGGGTGGCTCTGGTAACGAAAAAATTCACTCCACAGGCACCCTGGGAAATATTCAAATAAGGCTTAAAACCCTATAGCGGGGCAATTCAACTCCGGTCCTGGAGGGCTGAACCCTTTCCGGTTTTGTGCATGTGCATGTGTGTGCGTATCACGCACACACACACACACACACACACACACACACACACACACACACACACAGAAGCCAGTATCGCAGAGGAGAGGACATGACAACATTAGTCATCCAGGCTGCCTGGAGAGCCACATGCTAATGTGTCATTTAAGCGCTGTAGGGAGGCAGAGGATTAAGAGATCTTGCCACCCAAAGTAAAAAGAGAGCAGAATCAGAGGATGTTCAGAATGGGAGAGCTTCTCATCTAGACTCCTGTGACTTAAAGGGGCATTCTGGGATTCAAACGACGACAAAGAGTCGATAGCTGTATGGTTATTCATTTCAAAGTCCAAAAATATAGATGTTCTAGACTGTTAAAACAAGACTTGTATGTCTTCTATGAGTTTCACACGAGAAGGATGGGATCATCAACGACAAATAGACAGAGAGGAGACACACATATAAACCATTGTGTTGTGTTGCATTGTCGTAATACACATCATGGCGGAAGATTGGACTATCAATGTCATTACTTTGTCATTCAAAGTCAAAACCCTCGTCCGTGCTTTTGTGTTTTGTTTTTCTTCTTCCAAGAATTGATAATCGCCCTGGCCTAGTTGCCAGCTAGAGCTCTTCCAAATCTGCATTACGTAGATTATGAAACGGTGAAACACAGCGGCCTGAATTCTAACCGGGGAGGAAAAACCCATCATCACACTAAACCTGTTATAGCAGGCTCCCTCTGGCTCCTAGTAGAATGCTGGATAAAGTCAGTCAAATGGCACCCTATTCCCTTTATAGTGCACCACTTTGGACCAGGGCCCATGGAGAATAGGGTTTCATTTGGGGGCGCACGTCCTTTCCCCAAAACCCCACTAAATACCTCAGAGCTGAATATATCTTATAGTGCATTACTTGTGTATCTGCATTTCATGTCTAATTATGTCGATACGTTGTTCCATTGACACGGGTGCAAGCGGTTATTACCATCATTGCGATGCATAATCATAAGCTTGTAGTGTCCAATTTGAAGTTATCCCCTTCATATTGATGGTAGTTAAGTCAAATCAATGCATTGTGCCATAGTACTAACTGTTATTACCACCATTACAATGTACATTATAGTCGTCGTAATTGCTATAATTATATAAATCTAGTTATGTCACGTCAATACATAGTGGTATTGGTGGTATAACTAGCTACTATTAAATATGACTACCATTCACATCATTACAATGTATATCATCAGACATCTATCCGCCATGGAGAATGTATTGCTCATTATAAAATGCTAAATAAAAGTGTTTTGCAGTCACAACGTCATCCCAATGTTGTCACAACGTCACCTAAATGTTAGCCTCCGACCATGAATCATAGGTTACAGTGGTTGAATCATATGCCTCATGCTCCCCATGGCCAGGTCACAGCTGTGGTCTGTCGGGTGTGTGTGTGTGTGTCTGTGTCTGTGTGTGTCTGTGTGTGTCTATGTGCCCACACACCTTCCACACAGGTCCATTATCCACCTTGACAACACAATAGGGAACATCAACCAACAACCGTCCATTCATCTATCACTATTCATCCATCCAACCATCCTACACACACGGCATCGTGTGTGTATTTCAAAACACAGACCACATCATGGAGTATGCATGTTGGGGTTTTGTGGTTTCAATTCAACCACCAAAGGTGTTGTCAATGGCCCCCATTCACAGACCGTAAGGGTCTCCCATCTGCTCATTGTTTCTCCGATTCCTTCTCTAAGGGGACTCTTTCCCGTCATTCATTTTCCATGGATCTGGGTGGCATCGTGGTGATAAGCTCATACCGCTCATAGGTACTGCGGCGGTTGGATAATGGAAGCGGTAATGGCAAAGTGACTCCAGCTTACCCAGGAGACTGGCTGGCTGGTGGATGGTCGAAACAGCTCTCGATGTGCAACAGCTGGGACCAACATGCTGTTCCTTCTCCTCTCGCTCAGTCCCCGCTCCAATCACTCATGCACTGTAGTGCACTCAGCGCAAATTGCTTTGCTGTGCACCCTTCCCTCCTCCCCTCCCCACTCACTACCCACTAATAGTGGAATAAGACATGCAATTCTCGGGCAGAGGCAGACAGAACATTATTTGGATGTCTAGTGCCATGTGAGAGCGGGAGAGGGGAAAGAGAATGAGGTTGGGAGAATAGAGGAGGAGATGA
The DNA here is from genome assembly GCF_034236695.1 of Oncorhynchus nerka. Classification (NCBI taxonomy): domain Eukaryota; kingdom Metazoa; phylum Chordata; class Actinopteri; order Salmoniformes; family Salmonidae; genus Oncorhynchus; species Oncorhynchus nerka. Next base: position 60,156,931 of record NC_088406.1, read on the forward strand.
TGAAGGGATCTGCGTTCAATAAGGGGGCACGGTGGAGGCAGACAGCCAAAGAGAGAGAGAGAGAGAGAGAGAGAGAGAGAGAGAGAGGTAGAGCAGAGAGAGAGAAAAAGAGAACGATAGAGGTATAGAAAGAGAGAATTGACAGATACCCTGTATATTGAAGAGAGAGCGAGAGAGAGAGAGAGAGAGAGAGAGAGAGAGATAATAAGATGGTCAGACAACAAAAGAAGAGAGGGGGGAGAGCTATTTTTTGTTGGTTCGGCGCAAAGCACACGTCTCATTCTCTCAAGATCAATGTGTTAAATGATATCAATTCCGGCTCCTTGTCAATTCAATTAAGGCCCAATGCAAGGAACAATTACTGTCCAGGTTGGTTACACTGACTCCAGGCTTAGAGAAAGAGGAGAGAGAGAGAGTGAGGGGAGAGAGTGAGGGGAGAGAGAGAGAGAGAGAGAGAGAGAGAGAGAGAGAGAGAGAGAGAGAGAGAGAGAGAGAGAGAGAGAAAGGAGAGAGAGAGAGAGAAACCACATTGGGTTAACAGTAGATAATGGTTCAGCCAGATCCTCATTAAGATAAGTTGAGCTGCTCTATAGCGGTGTGTGTGTGTGTGTGTGTGTGTGTGTGTGTTGGTGGTTCCAGGGGTGTGCAGCAACCATTTGACTTGTTCTCATTAAGTGGAGCTTAAAGAGCCACAGCGAAACTGCAACCATCAACCTGGTTTGATTACAGAATAGCAGGACAATAAACCAGCCTCTTTTTGTGTAGAATGTGGTGAGATGAGATAATATGATTATGTTGTGTTTCATCCTGGAATTAACAATTAGATGAACTAGCAGAAAATGAGGTCTTTCAAACTCAAAATCTTTCTAACTCAGTTTTTCTGATTAGGTCTAGACATTTATTCATCAGTGGTGGAAAAGGTACTCAATTGTCATACTTAAGATACCTTAATAGAAAATGACTCAAGTAAAAGTGAAAGTCACCCGGTAAAATACCTCTTGAGTAAAAGGCTAAAAGTATTTGGTTTTAAATATACTTAACCTGTTCAACCTAAAAGACGTGCCCGTTTTAAGCGCAATATTTTGTCACGAAAAGATGCTCGACTATGCATGGAATTGACAGCCTTGGAAAGACAAAACTCTGACGTCTCCAAAACTGCAAAGATATTATCTGTGAGTGCCCCAGAACTAATGCAACAGGCGAAACCAAGATGAAGTTTCATACAGGAAATGCCCCAGATTCTGAAGGTGCTGTGTTCCAATGTCTCCTTATATGGCTGTGAATGCGCCAGGAATGAGCCTGCGGTTTCTGTCTATTCCCCGAGGTGTCTGTAGCATTGTGACATGTTTGTAGGCATATCATTGGAAGATTGACCATAAGAGACTACATTTACCTGGTGTCCCGCCCGGTGTCCTGTGTGCGTAATCTGTAGGTCCATGCGCGTTCCATTTCTTCAGAAGAGAAAGTAAAATGCCACGATGGATTTTATCGTCGATAGATATGTGAAAAACACCTTGAGGATTGATTCTAAACATCGGTTTGCCATGTTTCTGTCGATATTATGGAGTTAATTTGGAAAAAAGTTTGCGTTTTAATGACTTAATATATATATATTTTTTTCCCTCCCCAAATGTGATGAACAAAACGGAGCGATTAGTCGACACAAATAATATTTTTTGTAAAAACGGAACATTTGCTATCTAACAGAGTCTACTCATTGAAAACATCTGAAGTTCTTCAAAGGTAAATGATTTTATTTGAATGCTTTTCTGGTTTTTGTGGAAAATGTTGCATGCTGAATGCTAACGCTAAATGCTACGTTAGCCATCAATACTGTTACACAAATGCTTGTTTTGCAATGGTTGAGAAGCATATTTTAAAAATCTGAGATGACAGTATTGTTAACAAAAGGCTAAGCTTGAGAGCAAATAGATTCATTTCATTTCATTTGTGATTTTCATGAATAGTTAACGTTGTGTTATGCTAATGAGCTTGCGGATAGATTTACACAATCCTGGATACAGGTTTTTTTTCGTAGCTAAACGTGACGCAGAAAACGGAGCGATTTGTCCTAAACAAATAATCTTTCAGGAAAAACTGAACATTTGCTATCTGAAAGTCTCCTCATTGAAAACATCTGAAGTTCTTCAAAGGTAAATTATTTTATTTGAATGCTTTTCTGGTTTTTGTGGAAAATGTTGCATGCTGAATGCTAACGCTAAATGCTACGTTAGCCATCAATACTGTTACACAAATGCTTGTTTTGCAATGGTTGAGAAGCATATTTTGAAAATCTGAGATGACAGTGTTGTTAACAAAAGGCTAAGCTTGAGAGCAAATAGATTAATTTCATTTCATTTGCGATTTTCATGAATAGTTAACGTTGCGTTATGGTAATGAGCTTGAGGCTGTAGTCACGATACCGGATCCGGGATGGCTCGACGCAAGAAGTTAAGTATCAAAAGTAAATGGAATTGCTAAAATGTACTTAAGTATCAAAAGTAAAAGTATTAAGCAAACCAGACTGCGCAGTTTTTTTTGACTGATCGCCAGAGGCACACTACAACACTCAGACATAATTTACCATCAAAGCATTTGTGTTTAGTGAGTCCGCTAGATCAGAGGCAGTAGGGAAGACCAGAGATGTTCTCTTGATAAGTGTGCGAATTGGACCATTTTCCTGTCAAAATCTAAGGGGTACTTTTGGGTGTCAGGGAAAATGTATGGAGTAGAAAGTACATTATTTTCTTTAGGAATGTAGTGAAGAAAAAAGTTAAAGTTGCCAAAAATATAAATAGTAAAGTAAAGTACAGATACCCCCCATAACTACTTAAGGAGTAATTTGGTTAAGCTTGTTAAAAAGGTGCAGTGGAATTACATAACCAAGTAGGCCCATAAAACTCACTGGAGACAAGTCACAATAAACGTGTGTGGGGGTCATAGGTCAGATAGGAAGACTCACCCTTAACCTTTGTCCGACACTGAATACAGACAACTTCTGCACCCCCCCCCCCCCCCCCCCCACACACACATACACTCATAGTCATCCGCGTGGTTTCCGCTTCACTACATTGCAAAAGCATATGCATTGGCTCGCCGGGTTTGTCTCAGTGTCTGCTTCTCACATGGCCAGTACTGGTATCACATAGCCGTGTTGTTTTTAAATGGGTTCTCCTGCCATTCTGGTTCAGTGTGTAGAGTAGCTCCCATAGCTGTGTGTCTGAGGAGGAGCAAGAGAGTGCCTTCTGGCAAAAAGTCTCTCATGTCTAACGGCCTTTTTGCATATTCTTGCCATTTCACACACACACACACACACACACACACACACACACACACACACACACACACACACACACACACACACACAGGCACACACAGGCACACACACAGGCACACACAGGCACACACACTTTGGAGCTGCTCTGTGCTGTATGATGCTATTATTGTCTGTGGTCAAGGGACAAGCAAAGGACAAATAAAAGAGTGTGAATCCTAAACTGGGAATCCTAAACTGGGAATCCTAAACTAATCATAAGCTATATACAGTACATGAACAGAATGCGTGGCTTCATGTACATGTGTGATGAGCACAATGGTCAGACATATGCTATTTTGGAATTTAATTTTTTAATTAAAAAATAAATCGCAGAATGATTGCTGGGCGACCAGAATATTGCAACCGGTGATTTCTGTAAAACATGGGAATTCTGTAAAACCTGGGAATTCTGTAAAACCTGGGAATTCTGGAAAACATGGGAATTCTGTAAAACATGGGAATTCTGTAAAACCTGGGAATTCTAGAAAACCTGGGAATTCTGTAAAAGTTACTGGAATATTGCAACCCTAGAATGCACGCACCAAATGTAAAAAAAAATAGAGTAGATAGCTGATGCAAAAAGTTAAGTGAAATCTGAATCGAGGAGGAAGCAACTGGGTTCACCTACTCATTCCGGAATCCCCTCTTACATGAAGAACATCAAACTCTTAAGTCGACCCTCTACTTTTTCGAACATTCTGTTAAAAATCGCGCAACATTTCAGCGCCCTGCTACTCATGCCAGGAATATAGTATATGCATATGATTAGTATGTGTGGATAGAAAACACTCAGACATTTATAAAACTGGTTAAATCACGGCTGTGACTATAACAGAACGTGCGTTTCATCGAAAAGTGCAGGAAAATCTGATCACTGAAAATGGAAATAAATATCCATGCGCTACTTCCAGGAATTGTTCAAAGTGAACCGGATTAAATGAGGCCGAGGTTGCAGTGCCTACAGCTTCCACACGATGTCTAGAGTCTTGTCATTTGATTCGGCTTTGATTCTTGGTCAAACCGACACAAGGGAACCGATTCCCTCCGGTCTCCGACCGGATGTTTTGGTCGAGATCTCTTCGGACATTTTTTTTGCAGACGGACACCTATAGAATTTACATCGCCTCCTGATGAATTTTATCGCTTATTAACGTGTACTAATACCTAAAGTTGCATTACAAAATGCAATGAATTTTAAAAAATGACATTACGTTATGAAACGCTATTTTTTTCCGTTTATCACACAGTCTTCATAGATCGATATCTAGGCTATATATGGACCGATTTAATCGAAAAAAAGACCCAATAGTGATTATGGGACATCTAGGAGTGCCAACAAAGAAGATGGTCAAAGGTAATGAATGTTTTATATTTTATTGTGTGGTTTGTGTAGCGCCGAATATGCTAATTATTTTGTTTACGTCCCCTGCGGGTCTTTTGGGGTGTTACATGCTATCAGATAATAGCTTCTCATGCTTTCGCCGAAAAGCATTTTAAAAAATCTGACTTGTTGCAATACCCTGCATGTGTATTTTAATGAACGTTTGAGTTTTAACTAATACTATTAGCATTTAGCGTAGCGCATTTGCATTTCCAGAGCTCTAGATGGGACGCCTGCGTGCCAGGTAGGAGCAAGAGGTTAAGCAATACTGACCGTGCTGTGTTCCTGTGGCATAGCACTGTAACAATGCGGTTAAAGAACAATTGTACCTAAAATAAAACAAATATTCTGCCATATGCAGACATGGGGAAGGTAGAGGCAATGCACAAAGAGGCCATCAACAGTTGCGACATCCTTAAAATGTGATGATATGAACCCACTGATTCTTGAAGAGTAGAACATATAAATACCTCACAAGCTTATTAGTTCAACTGTCGTACCCCATCAGAACCCAAAATACAAGCTTGTTTTACAGCACCGCAATGTTTCTAAACAGATCAAATATATAGCCACCATATCGCCTCAAAATCTATAATTGATATATCACGGATGGTCAGTCATTGCATCCATAGCTCTGTCTATGAATTTGAGAGTGGGTACATTTCTCCAGCCCCATCCCTCAGCTTTTTACTAGGGGCGGGGGGGACATTTTGTTAGAGTTTCTACTGCCGATTACTGCTTGAACTGATGTGTCCTTATTTGATGAGTCGTTCCTGAAACACAAAATCCTTCACTGAGCAGACATTATGTAACACGGTGTAAAGGTGTAAAAAGTAGAAGGCAAAAGAGGGAAGGAGAGGAGAGGGGGAAACAAAGAGATAATTCTAAGTGTGTTGGACAGAGCGCCAAGGTCTGCAGTACAGAGGGAGGAAGGGGGTGAGAGCTGGCTATCAGGCCGACACAAAACCCCTCCGATTCCTGCTGCAGGAGAGGCAGCGAGACTAGAGCACCGGCACTGCCTGCAGCCTGCCTGCTCTGAATGGCAAGTGGCTCGGGAGAGAAGGAGGGAGGGAGAGAGAGAAGGAGGGAGAGTGGGTTAGAAACCAGAGAGGTGTGAGAGAGAGAGAGAGAGAGAGAGAGAGAGAGAGAGAGGAGGGAGAGAAGGAGGTAGGGAGAGAGAGAAGGAGGGAGAGACGGAGGGAGAGTGGGATAGAAAGCAGAGAGGTGTGAGAGAGGCGAGAGAGGAGGGTGACACTCCTCTCATCAGTGAGGGAGAGAGAGAGAGGAAAAAAAGAGGGAGGGAGAGAGAGAGGGGGAAAGTCCGGACATCACTGACGCACACTGTTCTACCGAAGGGCCAGTAGGCCCTATTTATCAAGCACAACGAGGGGCTATTTCTGTCTCTCCGGTGTGGAGGGGGGGTCAGTAGCACCAGCACCGCGTGACCGCAAAGAGCAGACAAACACAGAAATAAAGAGGAGGAAAAACAACAAGCGGTTCTCATGAACATTGTGATTAGTAACAAGAAGCAGCAGCACGAATCATGTATGTCTCCCTCCCATTAACACCTTTTTTATTTTCCCCACAGCACCAAAGTGTCTGAATCTCAGTAAACAGTGCTGCTAAGCTGTGTGTGTGTGCGTGTGTGTGTGTTTGCGATAGACAAATAAATAGAGTGTGTACGTGTGTGTGTACGTGCATGTATGTGTGCGTGTGTTATATTGCGAGCGTGTGCATGTGCGTTTGCGTGCTCGTGCACGTTTGAGTGTGTATGATTTCACATCTGTGTGTCTGCCCAAAGCTTGCTAAGAAACGTGCAGTTTCCCCTGAAAACCCTGCATCGCTGACTGTGGACCTGTGGAGGGTGAGTGGGATGCAGACCAGATAGACATCCACATCTGCAGCACCAATCAGACACAGACCAGACCTGGGCAGTGAGAAAGTTACAGACGCACAAATAGCACGCTCCGCACAAAAATGCTAACCTCCCATGCAATTGTAATGGTGAGAGGTTAGCATGTCTTTGGGGTTATGATATGTGTGCGTCTGTAACTTTCTCACTCCTCATTATTCACAATTCATTCAGGATCATCCGTAATCACGGTCGCATCCACATTAATGCAGAAGTGTTTAAAAACATATTATATTCTTATTGAAAATACAAATTACTACAAAATGACACAATACATTATTTACCATTAATTTATATTGGGCACAAAATAATCTGAAAGACAACCTAAACAAACCGTTTGTAGAGTAACACGTTTGATGCAGTCATTGCGTGCTATAAATATGGGACCAACTACTTCACTTTTTACTGCTTTAATACACATACTGTATAAGTGAATTTGTCATAATACTTTTGGCCCGCTAAAATGGCAGGAGACTATGAACAAAAAGTGCTGTATTTTCTGTTCACCTGATATGGATGAAAATACCCTCAAATTAAAAGCTGACCGTCTGCACTTTAACCTCCTAGTTGGATCATTGTTCAGATTTAAGGGCCGCACTTTTGGAGTATAGAGGCAAAAGAAGAACAAATGCTTCACGGTTGTGCACTACTTCTGACCAGACCAATACGTGAGCCCTGGTCATAAGCAGTGCACTATAGAATAGGCTGCCCTGGTCAAAAGCAGTGCACTATAGAATAGACTGCCCTGGTCAAAAGCAGTGCACTATAGAATAGGCTGCCCTGGTCAAAAGCAGTGCACTATAGAATAGACTGCCCTGGTCAAAAGCAGTGCACTATAGAATAGACTGCCCTGGTCAAAAGCAGTGCACTATAGAATAGACTGCCCTGGTCAAAAGCAGTGCACTATAGAATAGACTGCCCTGGTCAAAAGCAGTGCACTATAGAATCGGCTGCCCTGGTCAAAAGCAGTGCACTATAGAATAGGCTGCCCTGGTCAATCCGTTTAAGGAACTGTTCTCAATCCTGGGCGATGTAATCCCATTCCATCATCGTATGTCTCCTTTCATTTATTAGTTCATTTCATTTCCCGCCGCTCGGTGATGGATCAGCTAGAGGGATCTGCCGTCGCGTTTAGGGCAGCGAGGGATTTCCATGCGCTTCGGCGATGGCCCAAGGGCACCTGGGAGATATCGTGGCGGTGAGTCAGACAAAAATCACCGTCAGGAAATGGCCACTCCATTAGTTTCGGGCCCATACATGACCCCCAAGAGTGGGGAGCTGAGCTGAGGGGCTAGGCTATATCTTTCAGCACATCCAAATAGGAACGAGGAACTGAATGTGGTTCTTAACCCTCTCAGGTGCACAACTGCAGATACAAATTTGTCGTAGCGCACGCACACACGCGCACACACACGCACACACGCACACACGCACACACACACCACTTAACTGCTGTGGGTCAGGAGGGCGTATGGCTGTAACCCTACTCACCCCAATCCCACTCATTTCCCCTCTCCATGGCAGTGCCTGTTGACACATTGCTCACTGTCTCCCAGCCCGCCTCCCCACCTCCCCACAGGTCGAGTCATGGTGACCCCCAGTCTAAGTGATACTGCACTTAGGCCACAGCCAGGATTAGAACTCAGCAAATTGGCACCGGCTGGAGCCCTGGAAGGGGAATTATCCCACTACCACACTTTTCTGCCTGTTTCAAATTTTTCTCCATACATTTTAGCTGTCTCTCGCAATCCACTTCTCACCAAGTGGAAATGTTTTTCTGGGCCCCGTTTGGTTCGTTTTTTTGCTCGGCGTCTGTGTAAGCTACGATCAGATTGGTGCACTGTGATTTTGCGTAACTACTCTGGAGGTTGTCTCGGTGCATGTTTGAACGCACACACACACACACACACAAACACGCACCACACACACACACACACACCCACCCTCTGGGTGTGTCAAACAGAGGATGAACATGTGATCTGCTAAGAGGTTCAACCTTCTATTTACATGGAACTCACAGAGGGCAACTAGTGCTACCATGCCGTTCCCTCTCAAAAGGCCTCAACATGGACTGGGAAAGATTCTGATATTGTAAAATGGGGATATTGACTTGCTCAACGTGTGTGAACGTCAGGTGGTGTGTCCGTTGTCTAAAAGGTAAGAGAGACGAGAGGTGAGAATCTCTTTCTTCCCTATTGTGTTCTATTTATTTGAAATCCTTTCAAAGAGGTATCTCTGTCAGTGGTGTCTATTCATGGAGGCCAAGGGAAGCCAAGCTTCCACCAAACATGTACCAGGAAAAAAATATTTTCCCGAATTTTCATTCGATTCACATAACCAAAAGTATGTGGACACTTTGCTCTTTGAACATCTCATTCTAAAATCATGGCATTAATATGGAGTTCTGGAACGGCTTTGCACTAGATGTTGGAACATTGCTGTGGGGACTTGCTTCCATTCAGCCACAAGAGCATTAGTGAGGTCAGGCACTGATGTTAGGCCTGGCATTAGCCAGCGTTCCAATTCATCCAATGGTGTTCGATGGGGTTGAGGTCAGGGCTCTGTGCAGGCCAGTCAAGTTCTTCCACACCAATCTTGACAAACCATTTCTGTATGTACCTCGCTTTGTGCACGGGGCAATTGTCATGCTGAAACAGGAAAGGGCATTCCCCAAACTGTTGCCGCAAAGTTAGAACCATAGAATCGTCTAGAATGTCATTGTATGCTGTAGCGTTAAGATTTCCCTTCACTGGAACTAGGGGGCCTAGCCTGAACCATGAAAAACAGTCCCAGACCATTATTCCTCCTTCACCAAACTTTACAGTTGGCACTATACATTTGGGCAGGTAGCGTTCTACTGTCATCCGCCAAACACAGATTAGTCCACCGGACTGCCAGATGCTGAAGAGTGATTCATCACTCTAGAGAACACGTTTCCACTGCTCCAGAGTCCAAAGACGGTGAGCTTTACACCACTCCAGCCGATGTTTGGCATTATGTATGGTGATCGTAGGCTTGTGTGGGGCTGCTCTGCATTGGAAACCCAATTCATGAAGCTCCCAACGAACAGATCCTGTGCTGATGTTGCTTCCAGAGGCAGTTTGGAACTCGGTAGAGTGTTGCAACCGAGGACAGATGATTTTTACGTGCTACGCGCTTCAGCACTCGGTGGTCCCGTTCTGTGAGCTTGTGTGGCCTACCACTTCACGGCTGAGCCGTTGTTGCTCCTAGACGTTTCCACAATAACAGCACTTACAGTTGACCTCTAGCAGGACAGAAATTTGACGAACTGACTTGTTGGAAATATCTATGTAAGGATCCTGCCACAATGACGGTGGCCACGTTGAAATCCCTGAGCTCTTCTGTAAGGTCATTTTACTGTCAGTGTTTGTCTATGGAGATTGCATGGACGTGTGCTCGATGTTATACACCCGTCAGCAACGAGTGTGGCGGAAAAGCCGAATCCACTAATTTGAAGGGGTGTCCACATACTTCTGTACATATAGTGTTCTCACCGGAGAAAGCATCAGAGCGAGCGAAACATTGCCCTTCTGTCTCTGTAGCCCATCTATCTGATGCTGTCTGGTCAAAAATATGACATTGTTGCTGTCTGGTCTATTGACTATTATAAAATAATAGCCAATCAGCTCAGCATTGAGCTAAACTGAGTGAGCTCAACTTTGAATGGTCCTGGCGGTACCAACAAAAAATGTGCCAAGGAAAGTCAGTTTGGATTTGATTTCAATCACATCGAGAGCAAAATGTCATGGACAGAAACAACTTGAATTGCTGCATCTCGTTGTGTTGTTGTCCTCCGGTGGCTAGCTAGAAATGGTCTCTTTCCTAAATTAGCTAAAATTGCCCCTTTCCCAAATTTTCCATGGATGGAGATAGGGATTTGGACTCATAGTTTTACTTAATTCTCCATACTGGCCAATGATTATAAGGGCGATTCTGATCCAGCCATAAATTCATACATTGTGCCTCCTGGCCTGAGAGGATGGAAAGCTCAACATGTAGCTAGATGTAGAAGGCTAATGTTAACTAGGTGGGCTCATCGTTGCCCCATGAAAGGAAGTTAGGCTACTGAGCAAGCATTTTAGCCAGATAGCCTAGGACAACAAAAAATAAAAGTGTGTACTGTATGACAGAGTGATAGACCGTCTCGTCAACAAGAAAGAGAGGAGGATGGCATTGGTGTTTCTCTACAAGTAAGGTGAATCAACATGTTTTTTCTACCAGTGCGCATGCACACGCACACACACGTACACATAGAAATCAGCACCATGGACAGCCATGTCATATTTACCTTACATTGATTGGATTCAATTGTTTGCGGTGTCTTTTAGTTGTCACTGTGTGAGACTAAGCAGAGGGGATTTGATGATGTTGAAATAGTGCTGGAATAGTGGAAGCAGCACCTGTTTAGCGAGTAGCGGTAACTCTTCGTGGTTCTAAAAGAATAGTTGTTTAGTAGTAGTGTGGGAAACATTGACCATGCTGTAGGTCTGGTACATGCAATATGCTTTGTGGACTTCACCGGACTGGCTGCAATATTTTTTTTCTCTCGCTTGTATTCTCCGGTGGTTTTCTTCACTCGCTGTTACTGCCCTCTGTTAACAACACAATGATGTATTCATTTTTTTTTTTTTTAACAGTCTTCGGGCTGCAGACAGAAAAGTCGATAAAAGCCTGTATCACACTTTCTCCTTTAACAACCTTCACTCAAAGTCTATTGTAGGAATCATCAAACGTGTTATATCTTAACTATTAGCCTTCAAACCAACCGTTCACAAAGTACCGTTTTAACAAAAAAAGAATAGAATAAATATTGTGTAATCTAAAAAGGACTACACTTTCCTCCATAAAATAGACATAACAGTAGCGCTACAAACATGTCTACAAATCTTTCTCGGTGATAAATCCCTTTATAACCTTGAATACAGCGTTACGCTATTACTGTATCTCGCTGATGTAGATACACTGTCTGAGGATGATGAGATCATCAGCAGGTCCCATGTTGGCCTGGCCAGCAGCACCAGCTGCTACAGCCTGGAAAACAGCTGGAGAAGGGAGGCCTCCGACCAGCATGGCAGAGCCCTTTGAGGAACCTACTGGGAAGTAGTCAGGATTGCCCCAGGGATTCCTCCTGTGCTCGCTACACTTCATGAGGGTCTGACAGGGTCAGGCCTCCACTCTGGAAGATACAGTGTTAATTATCCGGGGCACCCCTCAGAGGAAATGGAAGGAGTGAGAGTGAGAGACTGAGGGTTGAGGCTCCGCTGAGACGTATTGTTGTAGCTAGTATGTTATCCGCAAATGTTGGCACTAATACCAACTAACGCCTTCATAGACACTACATTACTGCTTACAATATTGCTGACGTGACAGCTGAAGCTACGCTATGCTTCACCGCTAACACAATCGCGAACTTTCAAAAAAGGATCAAATCAAAGTGTTTTTGTCGCGTGCGCCGAGTACAACAGGTGTAGCCCTTACAGTGAAATGCTTACTTACAGGCTCTAACCAATAACGCAAAAAAAAAAGTGTTAGGTGAACAATAGGTAAGTAAAGAAATAAAACAACAGTAAAAAAAAACAGGCTATATACAGTAGCGAGTAGTGATAATGCTAATATTGCAGCAAAGACAGAAAGAGAGTGAGAAAGAGAGAAAAAAAGACAGCCTAGCACTGGCAGAGCTAATGCTAATTTGGTTGCTAACCAAAAGTCGAGAAGGGGTCAAGGCTCCTCTCAGATGGGCTGTAAGGGCTCTGCCGCGTTCACTCCTGCAGTCCAAGAGTAAACACCCAATAATTGACATTGACCGGCCTCTGAATGGTCGAGGAGGACACTTAATTACGAATATTAAACAGGGCTGACGGTAAACAGCAATAAGGAAAATAAACGAGCGAAAATAGGCTCCACTCGTCATTGTTCGGCACGTCAACGAAAGAGAGCGGGAAGCAGAAGAAGAGAAGAAGCAGAGGATTTATTTTGTCTTGTCAGGGGGATTTACCTTCTGCTGATGGGTGCCAAGTCAGACAGGCCCAAGGAAAGCAGTGTGGTTTACTCCACAAGATTTCAATGGACTATAATGGGGATTGTTCTGTTTACTGAGTCTTTATGCACAATATGTCAGACTATAGCACTCGTACCTGGTGGCAAAACTGGTGGTTTTGCGGTTTTGCCCAGTTTTACTAACTGGGTAGCATTAGGTATGGTTAAGCATGGGAGTTTGTTCTTACCACGTGACCAGAACGAGAAAAACTCTAGGACCTAGACTTTAATACATTTTTTTTGGGACAATAACAAATCAATTTCAAGCTGTTTCTGAGGTGGTGTTTGCCGCAATTACGGAGTACCAAAACCTTCCGATCAGAAGCACTTTGTGGAATTTGATTAATTCCTAATTATGACTCTGGAAATGCTGGGCTGGGTTCTTTGATAATGACACCCTCCATCATGTCAAATTGAAAATGCCACCATCGCTCGCAGGGGGTTTGATCCTCCATCGTGGCGTAACTGTCCCTTTGTTACATCCCACCCCTGCAACATGGTATCATTGCTACGCATCACATTATACATATTTTACAAAAATATGTTTCGTGGTCAATAGGTAAAACCAATCTGTCGACTCTTGACAATTGACTCGAGCTCTGACATTGTCTACGCTCAAAGCCCAGGAATGACCGTTATTCTTTTCCGTTTTGCCGTTACCTCCATATAAGTACATATTATAACTCTAGAAGGACATTAGCATCCAGGCAACATGTCTAAAAAAAATAATCCACTACTGTAAAGGAAAGAGTTGATCAAACAGCTTATCAAATATAAACCAATATCGTGTAAACCAATGTATTATAGATACAGTGCATTTGGAAAGTGTTCTTTTTCACATTTTGTTACGTACAGCCTTATTGTAAAATGTATTAAAACGTTTTTTCCCCTCCTCATCAATCTACACACAATACCCCATAACGACAAGGCAAAAACAGTAAAAAAAAAAAAAACTTTTGCTAATTCATAATAATAAAAAACTGAAATATCACATTTACATAAGTATTCAGACCCTTTACTCAGTACTTGGTTGAAGCACCTTTGGCAGCGATTACAGCATTGAGTCTTCTTGGGTATGACGCTACAAGCTTGGCACACCTGTATTTAGGCAGTTTCTCCCATTCTTCTCTGCAGATCCTCTCAAGCTCTGTCAGGTTGGATGGGGAGCGTTACTGCACAGCTATTTTCAGGTCTCTCCCGAGATGTTCGATTGGGTTCAAGTCCAAGCTCTGGCTGGGCCACTCAAGAACATTCAGAGACTTTTCCAGAAGCCACCCCTGCTTAGGGTCATTGTCCTCTTGGAAGGTGAACCTTCACCCCAGTCTGAGGTTCTGAGCGCTATGGAGCAGGTTTTCATTAAGGATATCTCTGTACTTTTCTCCGTTTATCTTTGCCTCAAACCTGACTAGCCTCCCAGTCCCTGCCACTGAAAAACATCCCCACAGCATGATGCTGCAACCACTATGCATCACTGTAGCGATGGTGCCAGGTTTCCTCTAGACGTGTCGCTTGGCATTCAGGCCAAAGTTCCTTTTGGCAAACCCCAGGCAGGCTGTCATGTGCCTTTTACTGAGGGGTGGCTTCTGTCTGGCCACTGTACCATAAAGGACTGATTGGTGGACTGATGTAGTTGTCCTTTTGGAATGTTCTCCCATCTCCACAGAGGAACTCTAGAGCTCTTTCAGAGTGACCATCGGGTTCTTTGTCAACTCCCTGACTAAAGCCCCCCCCCCCCCCCCCCGATTGTTCAGTTTGGCCTTGCGGCCAGCTCTAGGAAGAGTCTTGCTGGTTGCAAACTTCTTCCATTTAAGAATGATGGAGGGCACTGTGTTCTTGTGGACCTTCAATGCTGCATGAATGTTTTGGTACCCTTCCCCAGATCTGTGCCTCGATACAATCCTGTCTCGGAGCTCTACGGACAATTCCTTCGACCTCATGAATTGGTTTTTGCTTTGACATCTACTGTCAACTGTGGTACCTTTTATAGACAGTTGTGATTTGAATTTACCACAGTTGGACTCAAGTCAAGTTGTAGAAACATCTCAAGGACGATCAATACAAACAGGATGCACCTGACCTCAATTTCGAGTCTCATAGCAAAGGATCTGAGTACTTATGTAAATAAGGTATTTATTTTTTCTATCTTAAATACATTTGGTAAAATTTCTAAAAACTTGTTTTCACTTCATAATTATGGGGTACAGTGTGTATTTTTTATTCAATCCATTTTAGAATAAGGCTGTACCGTAACAACGTGGAAAAAGTCAAGGATACTGAATATATGAATATTATAAAATTATCTAAATTAATACTCTCTCTCTCTAATAAGTATTTACAAATCAACACAAAGCACATCATTGACAAACATACAAGTGTTGAAGATCTGAATGGAAGATCTCTCTATCCACCACTCTCTCTCTGTCTTCTCCGACATATCTCAAGTGCCAGATGTCACCGGTTGGCTGCTGTCAGAATCATTTTATCAAGTGCCAATCACATTTTAGGTCTATACTCATCCCTCGAATTCCCCCTATGTAAAGCGACTGAAGCTGAAAATACTGCAATTTGAATCGGTTTCTTCCTCAACAGCAGCTATCATCAAACAACGCTCTTTTCCCCAGTGTCCCCCTTGATTTTCCATGACATGACGAGACTCTCGAATGAAGTGTGACACGGACTGAATGATTCATGGCGGGGGGGAAAAAACCGTCAACAGAAACGACTTCTAAAAGACAAACAAAATGCCTTGACACCCAGAGGCAAACTACACCTCACACACCCAAGGCTTTTAACACGCACATAATGCAACGACTATTAAACATACGAAAATGGGTCAAGAAAGACAGCCCTTCCCCTTTTACATTTACATTTACATTTAAGTCATTTAGCAGACGCTCTTATCCAGAGCGACTTACAAATTGGTGCGTTCACCTTAAGACATCCAGTGGAACAGCCACTTTACAATAGTGCATCTAAATCTTTTAAGAGGGGGGGGGGGTGAGAAGGATTACTTTATCCTATCCTAGGTATTCCTGAAAGAGGTGGGGTTTCAGGTGTCTCCGGAAGGTGGTGATTGACTCCGCTGTCCTGGCGTCGTGAGGGAGTTTGTTCCACCATTGGGGGGCCAGAGCAGCGAACAGTTTTGACTGGGCTGCGCGGGAACTGTACTTCCTCAGTGGTAGGGAGGCGAGCAGGCCAGAGGTGGATGAACGCAGTGCCCTTGTTTGGGTGTAGTGCCTGATCAGAGCCTGGAGGTACTGAGGTGCCGTTCCCCTCACAGCTCCGTAGGCAAGCACCATGGTCTTGTAGCGGATGCGAGCTTCAACTGGAAGCCAGTGGAGAGAGTTTTCCTGTGACCTTCACGCCAATTCCAAGAAGGAAAAAGAAAACACACAGGGACGATTGCCTCAACTTGGTGAGAAACGACATCGTTGTGTCGGCAAACCCGATGCCGTGTGTGCTAAAACGTCATTGGCTGGTGCGTTAAGGGGGAGGTTTTAGCGGTCTGATTGACCTTTCCACGGATTGAAAATTTTCAGCCTATACTTTCAGCTGTACCTGAATTATACAAATATAATTCCCTCTGCCTTGTCTTGACACACGAGCAAGTCGTTCTGATGCAGAGTAACGTAGAAGAAAAACGCTCCTTTAACACCCTGTGTATCCAGCACCTGTTGGGAAGTGAACCCCCAAAAACGTCAACCATGACATAATAAATCCAATCCAATTGTATTGGTCACATACACATGGCTAGCAGATGTTAATGCGAGTGTAGCGATCTAGCTCCGGCCGTGCAGTGATATCTGACAGTTTCACAACAACTACCTTATACACACAATTGTAAAAGAATGAATGAGAATATGTACATATAAATATATGGATGAGCGATGGCTGAACGGCATAGGCAAGATGCAGTAGATGGTATAGAGTACAGTGTGAGATGAGTAATGTAGGGTATGTCAACATTATATAAAGTGGCATTGTTTAAAGTGACTAGTGATACATTTATTACATCCTTTTTTAAATTATTAAAGTAGCTAGAGATTTGAGTCAGTATGTTGGCAGCAGCCAGTCAATGTTAGTGGTGGCTGTTTAACAGTCTGATGGCCTTGAGATAGAAGCTGTTTTTCAGTCTCCCGGTTCCAGCTTTGATGGGAGGTTTTTGTCCTTGATGATCCTTTTGTCCTTCCTGTGACATCGGGTGCTGTAGGTGTCCCGGAGGGCAGGTAGTTTGACCCCACTACTCTCTAGAGAGCCTTACGGTTGTGGGCGGAGCAGTTTCCGTACCAGGCTGTGATACTCGATTGTGCATCTGTAAAAGTTTGCGAGTGTTTTCTTGTGACAAGCCAAATTTCTTTTCAGTTTGTCCGTGATGTGCAGGCCGAGGAACACACTCTGTATTACAATAGTAATGCTATTTTGCTTAAATGTATGCCATTTATCCAGATCAACTTGCAGTAGCATATATTCTCATTACAGGTGGCTCCAGCGGGAATCAAACCGACGATCCTGGCATTGCTGACACCGTGCTCTACGAACTGAGCCACTCCAGACCACTGTGTGCGTGAATCGTATTCTGTACCTGTTGGGGCGTGAACCCCAAACACATGCACCATTATATAGTCTTGTTCCCAGCCTATTGCCACGTTCCCAGGTTATTACAGCACTAATGACATGCTGTTGCGCTAACAAACAATGCTGGACATTGGGCCTATATACAGTAATACACTCTTCACGCTTCCACCGCCACATACACACAGGGCTGCAGGGTTGTGTCTATACTACTCTGTGGCACTGTACTGAGAGCAGTGGGTCTGAAGCCAATGCCACAGGGGAGCACGTCATCATCTCCATATCTGCTCTCTGCACACACACACACACACACACACACACACACACACACACACACACACACACACACACACACACACACACACACACACACACAAACTGCATTATTAACCCCTGAGTGCCAAGACACAATGCCCAGCTCTCCTTCCCTCCGGTGAGCCTGGGTACACGAGAGCCACACAGCCAGTGAACAGTACATCTAGTGCAGCCTGGGAAGTGAACAGTAAACATGTACATCTAGTGCAGCCTGGGATGTGAACAGTACATCTAGTGCAGCCTGGGATGTGAACAGTACATCTAGTGCAGCCTGGGATGTGAACAGTAAACATGTACATCTAGTGCAGCCTGGGATGTGAACAGTACATCTAGTGCAGCCTGGGATGTGAACAGTAAACATGTACATCTAGTGCAGCCTGGGATGTGAACAGTAAACATGTACATCTAGTGCAGCCTGGGATGTGAACAGTACATCTAGTGCAGCCTGGGATGTGAACAGTAAACATGTACATCTAGTGCAGCCTGGGATGTGAACAGTAAACATGTACATCTAGTGCAGCCTGGGATGTGAACAGTAAACATGTACATCTAGTGCAGCCTGGGATGTGAACAGTAAACATGTACATCTAGTGCAGCCTGGGATGTGAACAGTAAACATGTACATCTAGTGCAGCCTGGGATGTTAACAGTAAACATGTACATCTAGTGCAGCCTGGGATGTGAACAGTACATCTAGTGCAGCCTGGGATGTGAACAGTACATCTAGTGCAGCCTGGGATGTGAACAGTAAACATGTACATCTAGTGCAGCCTGGGATGTGAACAGTACATCTAGTGCAGCCTGGGATGTGAACAGTACACATGTACATCTAGTGCAGCCTGGGATGTGAACAGTACATCTAGTGCAGCCTGGGATGTGAACAGTAAACATGTACATCTAGTGCAGCCTGGGATGTGAACAGTACACATGTACATCTAGTGCAGCCTGGGATGTGAACAGTAAACATGTACATCTAGTGCAGCCTGGGATGTGAACAGTACACATGTACATCTAGTGCAGCCTGGGATGTGAACAGTAAACATGTACATCTAGTGCAGCCTGGGATGTGAACAGTAAACATGTACATCTAGTGCAGCCTGGGATGTGAACAGTACATCTAGTGCGGCCTGGGATGTGAACAGTAAACATGTACATCTAGTGCTGCCTGGGATGTGAACAGTACATCTAGTGCAGCCTGGGATGTGAACAGTAAACATGTACATCTAGTGCAGCCTGGGATGTGAACAGTACATCTAGTGCAGCCTGGGATGTGAACAGTAAACATGTACATCTAGTGCTGCCTGGGATGTGAACAGTACATCTAGTGCAGCCTGGGATGTGAACAGTAAACATGTACATCTAGTGCAGCCTGGGATGTGAACAGTAAACATGTACATCTAGTGCAGCCTGGGATGTGAACAGTACATCTAGTGCAGCCTGGGATGTGAACAGTAAACATGTACATCTAGTGCAGCCTGGGATGTGAACAGTACATCTAGTGCAGCCTGGGATGTGAACAGTACATCTAGTGCAGCCTGGGATGTGAACAGTACACATGTACATCTAGTGCAGCCTGGGATGTGAACAGTACATCTAGTGCAGCCTGGGATGTGAACAGTACATCTAGTGCAGCCTGGGATGTGAACAGTACATCTATTGCAGCCTGGGATGTGAACAGTACACATGTACATCTAGTGCAGCCTGGGATGTGAACAGTAAACATGTACATCTAGTGCAGCCTGGGATGTGAACAGTACATCTAGTGCAGCCTGGGATGTGAACAGTAAACATGTACATCTAGTGCTGCCTGGGATGTGAACAGTACATCTAGTGCAGCCTGGGATGTGAACAGTAAACATGTACATCTAGTGCAGCCTGGGATGTGAACAGTAAACATGTACATCTAGTGCAGCCTGGGATGTGAACAGTACATCTAGTGCAGCCTGGGATGTGAACAGTACACATGTACATCTAGTGCAGCCTGGGATGTGAACAGTAAACATGTACATCTAGTGCAGCCTGGGATCTAGTGCAGCCTGGGATGTGAACAGTAAACATGTACATCTAGTGCAGCCTGGGATGTGAACAGTACATCTAGTGCAGCCTGGGATGTGAACAGTAAACATGTACATCTAGTGCAGCCTGGGATGTGAAGCCTGGGATAAACATGTACATCTAGTGCAGCCTGGGATGTGAACAGTAAACATGTACATCTAGTGCAGCCTGGGATGTGAACAGTAAACATGTACATCTAGTGCAGCCTGGGATGTGAACAGTAAACATGTACATCTAGTGCATGTGAACAGTACATCTAGTGCAGCCTGGGATGTGAACAGTAAACATGTACATCTAGTGCAGCCTGGGATGTGAACAGTAAACATGTACATCTAGTGCAGCCTGGGATGTGAACAGTACTACCTGGGATGTGAACAGTAAACATGTACATCTAGTGCAGCCTGGGATGTGAACAGTACATCTAGTGCAGCCTGGGATGTGAACAGTACAGCCTGGGATGTACATCTAGTGCAGCCTGGGATGTGAACAGTACATCTAGTGCAGCCTGGGATGTGAACAGTACATGGGATGTGAACAGTAGTGCAGCCTGGGATGTGAACAGTACATCTATTGCAGCCTGGGATGTGAACAGTACACATGTACATCTAGTGCAGCCTGGGATGTGAACAGTAAACATGTACATCTAGTGCAGCCTGGGATGTGAACAGTACATCTAGTGCAGCCTGGGATGTGAACAGTAAACATGTACATCTAGTGCAGCCTGAGATGTGAACAGTAAACATGTACATCTAGTGCAGCCTGGGATGTGAACAGTAAACATGTACATCTAGTGCAGCCTGGGATGTGAACAACTCAGACCTGATAAAGGACTTATGGTCAAAACACTGTCAACAAGTCAAATGAAAGTCATTGGAGCAAAAGGAGAATAGATTACAGTTTGGATAGTCTGTTTGACCTCCTGTGTTTGAATTGAACAATGTAAGACGCATACTGGAAGAGAGAGAAGCCAGCACCCGTATTGATATAGCTCTTTAAAAAAAACTGTGCTGGATCTAGGATCAGGTCTCGCTGCACTAGACTTTTTTGCCCGCTTTGAGGACAATACAGTGCCACTGACACGGCCTGCAACGAAAACATGCGGTCTCTCCTTCACTGCAGCCGAGGTGAGTAAGACATTTAAACGTGTTAACCCTCGCAAGGCTGCAGGCCCAGACGGCATCCCCAGCCGCGCCCTCAGAGCATGCGCAGACCAGCTGGCCGGTGTGTTTACGGACATATTCAATCAATCCCTATACCAGTCTGCTGTTCCCACATGCTTCAAGAGGGCCACCATTGTTCCTGTTCCCAAGAAAGCTAAGGTAACTGAGCTAAACGACTACCGCCCCGTAGCACTCACTTCCGTCATCATGAAGTGCTTTGAGAGACTAGTCAAGGACCATATCACCTCCACCCTACCTGACACCCTAGACCCACTCCAATTTGCTTACCGCCCAAATAGGTCCACAGACGATGCAATCTCAACCACACTGCACACTGCCCTAACCCACCTGGACAAGAGGAATACCTATGTGAGAATGCTGTTCATCGACTACAGCTCGGCATTCAACACCATAGTACCCTCCAAGCTCGTCATCAAGCTGAGACCCTGGGTCTCGACCCCGCCCTGTGCAACTGGGTACTGGACTTCCTGACGGGCCGCCCCAGGTGGTGAGGGTAGGCAACAACATCTCCTCCCCGCTGATCCTCAACACGGGGCCCCACAAGGGTGCGTTCTGAGCCCTCTCCTGTACTCCCTGTTCACCCTGCGTGGCCACGCACGCCTCCAACTCAATCATCAAGTTTGCGGACGACACAACAGTGGTAGGCTTGATTACCAACAACGACGAGACGGCCTACAGGGAGGAGGTGAGGGCCCTCGGAGTGTGGTGTCAGGAAAATAACCTCACACTCAACGTCAACAAAACTAAGGAGATGATTGTGGACTTCAGGAAACAGCAGAGGGAACACCCCCTATCCACATCGATGGAACAGTAGTGGAGAGGGTAGCAAGTTTTAAGTTCCTCGGCATACACATCACAGACAAACTGAATTGGTCCACTCACACTGACAGCGTCGTGAAGAAGGCGCAGCAGCGCCTCTTCAACCTCAGGAGGCTGAAGAAATTCGGCTTGTCACCAAAAGCACTCACGAACTTCTACAGATGCACAATCGAGAGCATCCTGGCGGGCTGTATCACCGCCTGGTACGGCAACTGCTCCGCCCTCAACCGTAAGGCTCTCCAGAGGGTAGTGAGGTCTGCACAACGCATCACCGGGGCAAACTACCTGCCCTCCAGGACACCTACACCACCCGATGTTACAGGAAGGCCATAAAGATCATCAAGGACATCAACCACCCGAACCACTGCCTGTTCACCCCGCTATCATCCAGAAGGCGAGGTCAGTACAGGTGCATCAAAGCTGGGACTGAGAGACTGAAAAACAGCTTCTATCTCAAGGCTATCAGACTGTTAAACAGCCACCATTGAGTGGCTGCTGCCAACACACTGTCATTGACACTGACCCAACTCCAGCCACTTTAATAATGGGAATTGATGGGAAATGATGTAAATATATCACTAGCCACTTTAAACAATGCTACCTTATATAATGTTACTTACCCTACATTATTCATCTCATATGCATACGTATATACTGTACTCTACATCATCGACTGCATCCCTATGTAATACATGTATCACTAGCCACTTTAACTATGCCACTTTGTTTACTTTGTCTACATACTCATCTCATATGTATATACTGTACTCGATACCATCTACTGTATGCTGCTCTGTACCATCACTCACTCATATATCCTTATGTACATATTCTTTATCCCCTAACACTGTGTATAAGACAGTAGTTTTAGAATTGTTAGTTAGATTACTTGTTGGTTATCACTGCATTGTCGGAACTAGAAGCACAAGCATTTCGCTACACTCGCATTAACATCTGCTAACCATGTGTATGTGACAAATAAAATTTGATTTGATTTGATTTTGTCCTTGTAATCTTATAAGTTATAATTTAGAAGACAAAACTGATCCTAGAACAGCATGCCTACTCTGAGAAGATTCATCAAGACGGGCCCAGATGCTTTGCTAAAATGTAAATGGGGTTGGGGAGCTCTGGCAGGCAGGGAATGGATGGAGTTGGGCAGGCGGCAGGGGGGTACATTTTGGGTGGCAGAGTTTAATGCTCCTTCTCCCTCTTTTCTGGGCCATCAGAGCTATCAAAGATGTACACAGCGGAAGCTGGTGAGAGGCGTAGTCTGACTCATCCGACAGGCAGAACAAAGTTCCCCCCTGGTCGACTGGCGCGAGGCACTAAGGACACAACAGCAGCAGCATGGCGTGCGTCCCAAATGGAACCCTTATTCCCCGTCAAAAGTAGGGCACTATAAAGGGAATAGGGTGCCTTTGGACGCAGACAGTGTTTGATACAAGTTTTTTTTTCTGATGCCGGTGCCATTATAGCCTAGCACACCGCTGGGAAGCAGACACACACACACACACTGTCTCACAATAAGCAGAGGGACACATTCATACATAAACGCACACACACACACACACTCTCTCTCTCTCACAATAAGCAGAGGGACACATTCATACATACACACTGACTCACACACACACACACACACACACACACACACAAACACACAGACAAAAAGGTACACATACACGCGCACTTACACACAGGAATACTATGCATGAAACGGATAGAACATCCAAATGTAAGATGCTAGAACACAAGGCACAGAGAAGACCACAGTCACAGACCCACACAAAATAACAGATGGGCTTCCTCCCCACTGGTCAGAGGTCGCCCCCCCCGGGTATTGTTTTATTATGCAGTGTAGCCTACTATCTATAGTTATATACCATATTTAGTTGCTATTTCTGAACTTAAAAAATAAATTAAAAAATGACACATGAAATAGACTAACAACGTAGAGGTCCTATAGTAGCTACAGTATGCGCCTTGCATTTTTGTGTGCAAATGTTTTCACCGCAGCCTTTAGGTCCAACTATTTCCGATACGGAGTATTGCCATGCAACAAATTCATTCCTGAGTATTTGTGCATTATATACGTCCATTGCGCTGCACACAACTTAAACTTAGTCTTGAATAACGCATGCCAACATATACTGGAGATAAAGGACTGTTGATATTGCAACACAATCAAATGATATGTTATTGGTCACATACACGTGGTTGGCAGATGTTAATGCAAACACCAGTTCATCAGAAGAAAATCGCAAACGGCTAAAGATGATAATCTGTTTGATTCTGCCAACTTATAGTGTGTCCTTTATCCAGCCGACCAGCCCCCAGTGCTTCCTATATCTATATATATCCTATATCGTAATCTCCATCGATAACGTGTTGAAGCCGGCCATCAAGGAGAACGAGAGACTCAATTGAAGACGTTTCAGAACTGCTGTGCTTGAAGTACCACACCCGTCTGCACAGTTTCCCTGACGTTGCTACGGCAATCATGCTGTTCTTACCATCCATGTAACTGTCGCTTCTGTGAGAAATTGTTTTCTAAACTACAACTCGTAAAGAACTACCTAGGAAGCATTAGGCTCTCAGCCTGATAGGAGCTGTAGAACACCTGAGTAAGCTCCACTCATCACACGGGCACCGTTGTAGCCTTGACTACGCAAAATCCCCTCACTTTCAATCAGTTACAAAGGCCTGAGACACTTTGTCAGTCGCATTCCTGAACCCAAGAAAACAAACACTTAGCTTCCTAGTAGATATGGAAATGAAAAGGGTTTAAGACTGACTTTTTGGAGGGTTACTGTCAAATTGATATATACAAGTTTAAAAACAATATACATCGATGACAGGTGCATGGGCCCCCAGAGCTTGTGGGCCCCCCTAACTTTTACTGTTGTTAATTAGGCTACTGACAAAACAAAACTTTGAGTCATTTCCTGCACCATGAATGCATCGACGCATCATGGATTGAATAAACTGTATTGATTCGCAGAGGGGAAACTGAATCGGTCATCATTATCATGGATAGTGAATGGGTTAAAGACCAGCATTTGGGCATCACCCCCCCACCGTGTCACCTGCATGGCTGGCACGAAACCGCCTGGTCTCCAATCAGTGACGACGAAGAAGAAACTGAGTAAATCGATTTCCCATGCGGCACACACAAAGCATCAGCACCGGAACACATCTCGGGGGAGGTGTTACCCGGGGCGACAGGCTTGTTCCTGTCGTGACATGCCCTGGTTGCCGCTGAGGCTCCCGGTGTTCCCAGTGTCTTTGTTTCGTATACTGCACCCCCCTGTCGATAACGGGGCGTCTCCGGAGCGGGGAAGGGGTGAGGGGCAGACGTTTCAACGTAGGCAAACAACTTTTGATCAAGTAATCAAACGTTTCATTTTGACTGGCTGGAAGGATGTTTTTTCTCTCCACATACAGTTATGAGCGGCTACAATGACTAGCACTTTAGTCACATACAGTAGGCAGCCAACCATTTCTTGGAAAGTACTGATATTGAAGTCTCCCAATCAGAAAATGCTATTCAAATCCTCACATTTCACAATAATCAACAAAAGCAGGGCCTACATCCTGCAGTAGAAAACTCCCCACCCATCCAGCCCAGAGATGACCAACTGTAGCCTATAACTGAGAGTTGTGAATGGAATTGCCATCTGCTGGAGGTTACCCTCCATGGCAGCCCCCCCTCTTCCCGCATACGGCAGCCCCTTTCTGGGTAGCTCTGTGCATTGACCCCCTTCCCCACCCGTCCGTCTCCTGCCCGTCCACATTATCTCAGCAGAGGGCCAATTAGCCATCATCATCTGGCCTGTTTTGTCGAGGCGCGTCAGGCAGCCGAACTCCCTCTGATCCAATAGTGGATTTAAATAATGGATCTGTAATCAGGAGGCTGTTAATTATGAGTCTCTGGCGAACCCTCTGTCAACTTAATCTGATGACGAGGCAGGGCGAGGCAGACCACTCTATCAACTCAATGTGATGCTGACGAGGCGGAGGCAGAGTGAGAGACAGACAGGGAGGACAGTGAGGGAGTAATTAAGTGAAGGGGGAAGGAGGGGGGTATGCATGCCTGTTTGGGTGTCGCTTTAATGATGTGTCATGTTGTGTGTGTGTGTGTGTGTGTGTGTCCATGTGTGTGAAACCCATCTATATACAACTTCTACTGCACAAAACATCTTCGATAGTTTGTCTAGTCCACACTGTTCCAGATGATGGATTTCAAATTGCTATTAAGCAACTTTTCTCTTTGATTCTCAAATACATTGTTCCACTGAAAATGTGTACTTTCCATCACACTGGAAAGAACATAATTGGGAGAGTATAATTGGGAGACGTGTACTCGATAGACATGCTTTGCTCGGTTGACTAGAGCGTTGTGCTAATTTGAACGAGGACAGAACTCTTCCACTGCCATATAAGAGCTCCTGCCACGAGGACAAGTTCACTGTCAATACTGTTTTCACCAATGAAATGTCCCAACAAGCTGATCTGATGGCACCAATGGCATTGTATCCCTATCTGCCAGTGGTATTCAAAGTCGGGGTCGGGAATTGCAAATTTGGGAACCAAAAATTAAGAGTACAAACTATTTTGAACAATATATAAACATTTTTGAGAAGAAAAATGGAAAATGAAAAATGAAAAAAAGGTCAATAAATGTATTGGTTCTCTTACTTTTGATAAGAGAGATGAACATGTAATGAATTGAAGGTTATTTGTTGATGTGAAAATCGATTCGATACCAATTTTAAGGTTGTCATTAGACTCGTGGTGGGGTGGGTCGCCCGGATTCCTGGCAATTTCTGGCACCCGTTGAAAAAGTTATACCTCTGCTCTACGCTAATAAATGGCAACATTTCAACGAAACAATTAGAGGCTCGCACAACAACGCTGACTTGAATAAATCCTCTCAGAGAAAAGGGATGACACTAGGTCTCAAATGACACCCTATTCCTTTTATAAGGTGCTACACATAGTGGAATAAAAGTGGAGAGGATAGGGTCAAGTTTCATAGATTTCCACTGATAGAAGACCTCTTCAGACAGCGACACTAACAGAAGAACAGGAGGACTCGAGTGATCCCTTATTGAGTACGAATGTATTGAGTACTATCAGACATAAGCGCACACACACACACACACACACACACACGCGCACACACACACACACCGTGTCCAAATTGCACCTCCCTTTTTTTCCGCATGGACCGAGATACGGCCTTAGCCGTAGAGCCTTTTGGGTCGGTGGGACTCGAGAGCCAGCCTGAGCCAGCTATGGCCACCAACAACAAATGACTCACTGGAAATGGTTTACTGCCAAGGGCAAGAATCAATAAGAAGCCACAGTTCTACCCATTGGGTAAGTAATAGAAAAGTGAGGGAAAAGAGGCGGAACAAAAAGAAGGGGATGCATCCGATGCTGCTATTTGTTGACCCTACTCAGACCCCAGTCAAGAGGCTATCAGCAGTTCTATCAACCAAGAGGAACGAGCTACGGGCAGCTAGCTATCGGTGCGAGGGGGAGCTTTGTGGCTCTGGAACTATTAGAAATCTGACATTGGCCGGGAACATTGCGACAGGCTTTTGCAGGAGCAGACACAAATCTGAGACAGCCAACCAATATCCTTTTTTAAACAAGATACACAACAAACAAAACA